>NC_035441.2:75579588-75719588 GCF_002127325.2 Helianthus annuus
CGTGTTTGTGTTCGTGTCTAGCACTCGTTCGTTGTACCTCGGTGTCTCACCCGGTTATTATTAACCAAAAGGGTATAATTTTTCTCATCGGTAGATTAATTATTTTTATATACCATATTTGCATGTTTGTAAACATGATCCTGTTCGGTTCACTTTTGGTGTCTATTTTTTATTTATTCCGCTGCGTGTTTTTATTAATTATATTTTAGTTAATAAAATATGTCAAACCCGTTTTGATAAAAAGTAAAATTGACACCACTGAATCCCAACAGTTACAAGAAAGAGAATCAAGAGATTCTCCTTTTAACCACCCTCCGGTGTGAGAATAAGAACTTGCTTTAAGGATAAAAGTGTGTGTATTAAATAAGAGAGCAAGAGAGCGATCCTTAAACTGTAGACGAAGTTCTCTATTTATAGCCGAAGTGAGTTGTGAAGAAGATGGGCTGATGGGCCTTGGGCCTGAGGTTGACAACAAGGAATATCTGTTTTGTCTCCCTTGTTGCGACCGTTAGTGTTTACAGGCGAGGGCGTAGTTGGCGCATGTTGAATGGATCCATGTGGCCTGGCAATTGTCCTTGTTGGCTGGTCTGGCATCAGCAGTTTAGTGGAGATCATGGAGCAGTGGTCGGCGCACTCTGATTGGTGTCACGTACGTGTCCTTGTGTACTTCCTGTCTTCTGCAAAATTGCTCGTCGTGCAGCATTACTGTGCACAGCCTGTCGTGCGCTCATTGGCCTACTGCTCTGACAATCGTACCATTTGTACTACCCAACACCGCCTTGCTGGCGCACGTGTCGTCTGCGCTTCTTGGGCTTGCGCCAATTTGATTGCAGGAAAAGAGTTAAGTGTTGGGATTTAATTTATTCTGGGAATGGCCTCGCGCTCGACCTGAGGTTTACTCATATAGTCGGCACAAGAGAAGGACCATACCCCTTCAAGTCCCCCCAATCCAGTGCTTCTTTTATGCGCGAAGCAAATGGTTGGAGCTGTGGCCTAGAAAATAGAGGTATATGCATCTTAACTTGGAAGCCTTAAAAAAATCGTGGCCTAGGTTAGAAAGCTAGTGCCTGCATGTGTTGCTTCTCAGCTATGTGGTGAAGATATCCAGTTTCTCGGGGACATTTTAGTTCTGTTTTTCACGGAAAAACTTTGAAATTTGAAAAGAGTATTTTCTGACAGGTTGGTGGTGAAAGTGACGGCTGATACGATTGTTGACACTGTGACAAGCATGTCATCACTGTGTCAATGCGCCGTTACATCTTTTGTCAGGAGAGTGGCGGCTACGCGCGCATGATATTCGTTACTCTAGTTTCCCTGCCTGCCGTGTCAACTTCTTACTGGGCAAGCGCCGCAAGACATGGGCACGGTTACTCATCGCATTAAACGCGATGGGTATAAATAGTCGAAGATGGCAAACTAGGAACCACTTTTACTTGAATTCTCTCTCTACTCTCCTTTGAATCTTCAAATCTTCATCCGAAGTCTTGAAGATCTTCAATTGTTTTTACAGTTTTCAAGAATTCTCAAGATCGCCAAGTTATTTCTATGGCTGAGCACGAGGATAACGTCGTAGTGGTGGAGGAACTTGGTGGTGGTATGCCACCGTTGAAGTGGGAGGAAGGACTATTCGAGCAAATAGCAAGGGGTCACTAGTTCTCCGGCGACTAGGACGCTCATTATCCTGCCAAGGGCCAGACGGCTGCCGACGCACCACCGGATTACATCACCCTTTATGCTGATTTCTTTGGAGAAGGTAACTTCTGGTTACTAGCGACCAACTTCTTCGGAGCGATTCTGTCATACTACCGTTTCCATATGTCACAGCTTAGCCCTTTGGGCACGGTGAGGATCAGGCATTTCAAGTTTGCCTGTCGATCTTTAGGATTGGAACCAACCATCGACAGGTTCCGGGTATTTTATCAGTTATAGAGCAACTTAGGCTTCTTCTTTTTTTCCAGGCGCAGTGTGGCAAAGAAGCTACTTATCAACCCTCCCAAAAGCTATCACGACTAGAAGGGTAAATTCTTTTATATACGCGAGGAGGTGATCCCTATTGCCATGGAGTTCCCCGCGTCGTGGCTTATACTGAAGGAAATCCTTGCCGTACCCAAAGGTGTGGGCTGGTATAAGAATTTGAAAGCGCTGCTTAAACAGGCGTTTAGTGAATAGACACTTGTCGCGGCCGGAATGAGCGATAAATGGTCACGCGACAGCGTGGAGGTCCATGTCTTCCTCCAAGAAGGCGCTGGTAAGCTTTATCTCTTTACTTCTTTGTCATATTTCTTAAACTTTGAAAGGAAAAAGAACTTAGAGATTCCTTCCGTTTGTTTGCAGAAATTGACCTATATCATCGTGCTTTCCCTGCCTGTTCTGGGGTAATGGGCGTGAAGCCCCTACGCAAGGGTGAAGAGCTCTGGTATGAGCAGATACATGTGAACTTCAAGTATCCAATAGTAGACGCATTTGCTGCGCCACCGACTGCTACTGAAGGTGCACGTTACTTGAACCCTCGGCCGTGTAGGGCAATAATTCCTGCTGGGGAAGAAGTTATAATGCTTTCCAGCGAGGAGTCTATTGGCTCATCTGAACAAGGATTAAACCTCTCACCTTATGCAAATGCAGGTAACTTGCACGAGTTGGGTGTTGACCCGAATGGCCAAAAGCCTAAGAAAGCATCGAAGAAAAAAGGGTGTCTCGATTGCTAAGGGAGCTCGAACGAAGAAACCAGAGGCGAATGCCATGATATCTGATTTCGCCTCACGCAAAGGTATTGCTCGCCCTCAACAACACAGAATAGATAATTATGTAGTTGTTGTTGACTCCATGGAGGAACTGAAATTGCTAGGTGGAAAGTTTAAGACCGGAGGAACGAGTGGTGCACGGAGTTTTGGAAGCGTGAGCTCTAAAGAGCAACAATCCGGTGCTACTCCCACGTCTACCCCGGGTGCTAAAGAAACTGAAGCCGAACCAGTGTCGGAATTGACTAGGAAAAACTCTTTGAAACGCCAACGCGAGGAATCGAGACAGACCCCTGTGCCGACGGCAAACAAGGTTGCTTTTCGCAAGCCTTTGATTGGGAAGAAGGCCAATCTGGTGTCTCTAATACAAACTTCCCCTGGTATGCGCTTCATAATGTCGTACTATGCAACTAACTTGACATTTATTTTTCTTTCTTCGTTTCTAACATTCCACTTGTAACGCAGAGCCGAAGGCAGCGCAACCAAAGTTTAGGTTTATCCATTCTAAGAATGTGCCCAAGCCACATTCACCTCCTCATGCTGATGCCACTAAAAAGGTGGAAGGTGTGCCTGGGGCAACGCGCGAGAAGGTTGTTAAACCACAAGTTGAGATTCTTGTCTTTGCTAAAACTTCGATTACTGAAGGTGCCACTCCCAGCAGCGGGCCTGTCAAATTTGAAGAGAATCTCCAGCAGGTTGAGAAGACGGTTGAGGTTGAAGAACCTGTTCAAGTTAAGAAGCCTGCCGATGAGGCTGAGAAGACTGAAGAAGTCAGGGTTGATGATGACGTAGCCGATGAGGGTAACCGGGCTGACGCGCGCAACATGCTAGTGGCGTTGGCGCAGGTGGTGAGGGTACTAGTTCCATTGGTGTTCAACATAAAAAACCCTCACCTATCCGGCCTGAAGATACGCTAGGCGACCATTATTATCATTCCTACGACGAAAGTCGCGCCAGGGAGATCCATGCCCCTGTTTGGAAATTGAAGCAGGGTGATACTTTTGGCACTTTTGCTACGTGCCGTGAATGGTTCATGGGGACCTTCCCATCTGCTGAAGTCATCCACAAAAAAAAAAAAAAAAAACGCAAGCATGAGCAGTTGTATCAATCCCATGTGTTGATGCAAGCTAACCAGATCTCCACACGTAATCAAAACATTAAGGAATGGCGTATGATGCATTGTGAGTGTGCTACTTGGGAAGACATCAGGAGTCGTTTAGTCGCTGATGCTAATATCTTTGAGAAAGTTAAGGGCAAACTGGCTCAGAAACATGCGCAGTTTGAAGCTGACAAGAAGAATGAGGATTGGGGTATTCTAGGCCTTAAGAAGAAATTGAAGGCGACTGAAGATACGGTTACTGAGGAGCGCCAGAAGTAGGTTGAAGCCTGCAGGCGTGACAATGACAAGATGCATCATGCGCGGACAGATATTACCAACTTGAAAGCGCAGGCTGAGACATCTGCAAAGGCCATCGCCGAGCTTGGAGCCTAAAAGAAAATCTTACAAAGTCCAGTGCTGACCTGCAAATGAAGCTCGAAGAAGCAAAGTCACAACGCGAGCGTGCCGAGTAGAAACATGTAACACCCCGATCGCGTAATATAACAGACCACGACAGAAACATCGGGGAGTCACGTTACAGGAAATTGTTTCACAACACATGGTATTTGAAGTTTTGTTTTATTTCATTAATAAACTCATTGTTTTGATACAAACCAAATAAGCACAACAACTGTCTTTCGAGTTTTAAAGTCACTAAGGCCCGCATCCATCCTTATGTGAAAAGAGAGTCAGCAAAGAAAGCTGGCGAGTACATAGGTTTTGTGTATCAAATTCATGGCTTTGAATTCATATTACAATACCTCGTTCGACTTCGAGAGTTGACGAGTATAAATTTTGAAATCAAAAAGTGTTTGATATTGCAATATATTTTATCACCTTTACAAGCTGATATGAGTAAAACAAAACCTTGTAGCCATGAATCTTGACTGAAAATCATTTGTTTTGTAAAATTGAGCAGTAAATCGTCTTGAAAGAAAACTTTGTATGGTTTATATCTTTAAATGAAAACCATTGTTATAGTGAACTATTAGACGGACTACAATTTAGAACTGCTCCACATTCTCTATGATTAATTCAGTTACATTCTCTATGATTAATTCAGTCTTACTAAATTTCAACACATATTAACTTACTTGGACACAACTATTTTTCTTTCTCACTTATGTTTATATATGTACTTTAGATTTGGAACACGAGGACCATGAACAGAACTGAACTGAACAACTGACTGCTTGTCTTTGGCTGGTTTACACCTTATGCACTTAATGAAAACTTTCTTGGAGGTAAATTCTGAAACCAAAATCCACGTGTCGGTTAAGGGCTTGCCTCATGGGTCAAACAAAAATGTTCTCTTGAGGTCAGTAAACTTTTTTCTTCTGCTTATTTTCTTAAAAGTAATTAAGCACACACACATATGTTAGCTGGGATATAGGATCATTGGCGAAAAAGTGTTGGAAAATGAAGACGAGTAGATAACATATAGATAAGAGGTCAAATTAGTTGGATAGGGAAAGTAATATTTTAGATAGTATCAACTGAGAGTATATACTGAGTGCTTATTTTTTTTTCTTTTGCCTTGGTGTTCTGTGTGATTTCTATGAGAAACCACATCAAAGAACGTTTTGAGATATGATTTTAGGTGACATAATGTGAAATTCTCGGACGATTTATTCACTGGTTTCTTATTTTCAGTTTACTCAAAATGTAAAAGCTCATGGACAAGTTGATCCTATAAATAATTTTCCATCGGAATGCGCTATTAGAAGAGTTTTTAGAAGTTCATTAGGAGATGAATGTTTGCTATTGTGCCCCATTGATACATAAGTCAAGTTGCCATTGAATATAAAAATAGTTAAAATTTTTGTTGTAATATGTTTTAGATGATTCTTTATTTAGTTATTTGTAAGCTCCGCTTGCGGTATGCACATATAATGTATATATGTGTGGACGCTCCTGTAACCAGATCTACCCCTTTGCCATTTGATTTTGGGTTTTTTCCCTATTGTATGCATTATATAATTTGGCATTTAGGCAACATCTTCTTTTGCTTTGCAGATCTGGTACGAAGAGGGAGAACTGTAAAGCATCCATCTTCCTCAAATTCAGGAGAAGGTTTTTTTTTTTTTTTTTAACATTTTTGCATCTGTTAACATAAATGTTAAATAATTGTATTGATTTTGGTTTTAAAATTTTCTAAACATTTCTGCATCTGTTATTTTGGTTTTAAATTTTAGTAGGGTAAAGATGGTGACTCCCGAAAGGTTATTCTGAAAGGAATGCGTTACAGAGAAGTTGAACGAAGAATTGTCTCACAACTTTTAACTCTAATGAATGGATTGAAATCCCATGCTCACATTATTGTTATGGGTGCAACCAACCGTCCCAATAGCATTGACCCGGCTCAGAGACGATTCAGCAGGTTTGACCGTGAAATCGATATCGGTGTTCCCGATGAAGTCGGTCGGCTCAAGGTGCTCCGATTCATACAAAGAATATGAAGCTGGCTGAAGATGTGGACTTGGAGAAGATTTCAAAAGATACACATGGATATGTCGGTGCTAACCTGGCGGCTTTGTGTATTGAGTCGGCACTTCAGTGTATTCGTGAGAATATGGATGTGATCGATTTAGAAGATGAGTCGATTGATGCTGAGATTCTTAATTCGATGGTGGTTACGAATGGGCATTTTTAAACCGCCCTTGGTACGAGTAACCCGTCTGCTCTTCGCGAAACGGTTGTCGAAGTTCCTAACGTTAGCTGGGAAGATATCGGGGCTCGAAAACGTTAAACGAGAGCTCCAAGAGGTATTATTCTTATTTATTTGTTTGATAATTTTTTATTTTTATAATTGATTGGTGATCTAAAATATATTAATCTGTCATGCAGACTGTGCAATATCTGGTTGAACACCCTGAAAAATTCGAGAAATTCAGTATGTCACCATCTAAAGGAGTTCTGTTTTACAGGCCACCTGGGTGTGGTAAAACGCTTCTAGCCAAGGCTATAGCCAATGAATGCCAAGCTAACTTCATCAGCAAGGGTCCAGAATTGCTAACCATGTGGTTCGGTGAAAGTGAAGCTAATGTTCGTGAGATCTTCGATAATGCCCGTGGGTCCGCCCCTTGTGTTCTGTTTTTCGATGAGCTCGACTCTATTGCTACCCAGGTCTGTATCATATATTATTCATAATAATATAGCGAATCCATTCAAAATAATTTACTTTTCACGAAATTTTACATTTTGTTGTTGACTTTAATGTTTTGCTTACAGAGAGGAAGTAGTCAAGGAGATGCAGGAGGTGCAGCTGATAGGGTGTTGAATCAACTTTTGACTGAAATGGACGGGATGTCAACTAAAAAGACGGTTTTCATTATCGGTGCAACTAATCGTCCTGACATCATCGATCCAGCTCTTTGTGAGTGCACTCTCGAGGGTCAACTATTTACATTATCATGTAAAATCACGCTACTAATTTACTTTGCTACATCTAGCGGTCATGAACTTTTGTTGTTGCCACACGTTTTTCTAATGTTGGATGCCTGCCACAACGAGCTACACCTTGGATACCAAAAAACAATGCTAAATGGACATATTTGCTTGGATGAAGATTGTATATGTTTATGAAAGTCGGCTTTCGTGGGAATATTGTAAAAATGAAAGTGGTCGTCGGTGGTGGTTGAATGTGACCCTATAAATATATTTTTCTCTTTTTTACACACTCACAATAACAATATAGAGGGTCGAATGTGACCCTATAAATATAGAGGTGTACTTTACATTCTTTATTTTGTTTTTCTATTATAGAGATTCAAATGTGATTGTATTTTTGTTGTTTCCTCTATTATTTTCTCTATATAATATAGAATAGAGGCTCCAATGAAAATGCTCTAAATATAGATGTCTACTTTACATTCTTGCTTTTGTATGTTTTTATGGCTCTTTACAACAAGAAAAAGTTAAAAAAAACCGAATTAAAAATTTATGGTGATGAAAAGGGAAAGATGATACTTTAGATGTGAAAAGTGTTATTTTTATACTTTTATTTGTGGTAAATTAAATTTTTCTACCCGGAAAATTTCCAGGTTATAACCTAGTATATATATATATTCATTTTAGAATAAAATTTTTATTTTGCAACACAAAGATTATGAAGAATCCACCATAAATTAAATAAGTTATTAACATAATTATCCGAACACAGTTGACATAATTATCAAAAATATGATTAACACAGATTAAGAAATTTGTCAGACTTTAATACAAACTGGAATTGAAATGGTAAATGAGGGATGTGGGAGGAGACATATAGTATATGTCTTGGTTTGCAATTTTTTTTAAACTAAAATCGGTAAAACAAAAATACAACATAACCTAACGAACACTAATAAATACATTATCGAACGTTCACGAACATAAAAGAACGAATGAAGCCTTTGTTCATGTTCGTTTGTTTAACTTAACGAATGAAATTTCTTGTTCGTGTTCATTCATTTATTAAACGAACAAATATAAATGAACTTCCAACCGAAATGTTTACTGAACGTTTAGTTCATTTGCAGCCGTAGTTGTACGGGTGAACATCAACACAAGTGGATGCGGGTTCCAAAAAGTTTAAATAGAGGAGATGATGTGTCACAGGGTGATTAGGTTTTCATCGTGTTCCGATCTAGCTAGGACCGGCGACGGTCCCTCACACTGCCTCCCTGGGGCTCGGCTCGGCAAAAGCGGCTCCCCACAGCCGGAGGAGACGTGCCTCCTTTCTCTCACAATAACCTATACATACATACATATATATACATAAAGTGGCTCATCCCCCACCCCTTAGGTCCATCCCCTCCAAACCGAACCTACGTGGCGCTGACGTGACGGCTCATCCCCTTAGGAATGAGGCTCTCCATACCCAGTAGCCTTGTTATCAAATAGCAAATGACCTGGTTTTTACAATTAACCCGTGTAATGAAAAGCAAGTAATAAATATGATTTTAACAATAGTATAATAATAATAATAATAATAACTAGTCTTACAAGTCAAGTAAATCCGATAACAATCCCATTTCGTAAAGTGCCCTCCTCGATCGATCCACCTTTGTTTTCCCCCTAAAATTCATCCATCCATCCACAAACCCCACCTTCTTTCTTTCTTTCTGATCATCTCCAAATTCCCAAACCCATTTGCCATTTCTTTCAATTCCCATGCTTCTACAATCGGCGCTAATTCTGTAAGTTTTTACACATTGCTTGCTTGCTATGGAGTCGATCTGGAGTCAAAATGTCGTCCCGGCTCCTTCCCGTTTTGCGTTCGCCGTTTACTTCGCTTTTGGTTCCTTTGCTACCAGATTTTTGCTCGATACATACGTATTTCGAGTAAGATTCACTTCACTCAATTTGGGTTTGTTTTTCTTGAATTGTTTCTACTTCAACTGTGAGTTGTTGTTGTTTCTGAATCTATAAGGCTTTGTTTAGTTCATTGATTATTATTATTATAGGTTCCTTCCTTCCCTGTTCTTGGAATTAAAAAGTCAGTTGTAGACCATGTTTAATTGATTGAAAGTAAACAGAAATTTTGTAGGTTGTGAGTATGGGGTTTGTTTGATTGATGTACACAATGTTGAAAGAATTGTTTTATGTGCCTACCTTACCTTGGTTTTAAAAAAACGCATCGCCGAGTGAGTCAAGATTGCCTTGGCTTTTAAATGTCTCGGAGTGCCTCTCGCTTCGACCATCTGGCAGTCCATTAATGTAACACTCAAGATTTGGCATATGGTATGGTTACACAATATCATCATAAGACTGTCAGCTATGTGTTGGCTATTAGGAATGACATGTAGTGACATACACTCTTTTCCTTATATGTTTTGTTTTGAACCAATACCAATGTGTGCATGGTGGTTTTAGATGTCCTGATATAAAAATAGTTTTTGGCCAGATGGATGGTGGATATTAGATTTATTTACCTTTTGAGATGTTTTCAGAGAGTGTCGATTTGGTTGATGAGCACTCCATTGAAGATGAATAAAGCTACAAATGCAAAGGTTGCAAAACTCACAGAATCCATGTGGAAGCTTACATATTACGCCACCCTTGAGTTTTGTCTTGTTGCAATTACTTATCAGGAGCCTTGGTTTAACGATATAACAGGCTATTTTCTAGGATGGCCTGATCAAGAGCTAAAGTGAGGAAAATATTACTTGTTTCTTCTTCTTCTTCAGTATTATGCAAGCAACGTAATTGTTGTTGATTATGTTGTGTTCAGGTTTTCTCTAGAGCTTGTGTATATGTGCCAATGTGGGTTCTACATCTATAGCATTGCTGCCCTCCTTTTGTGGGAAACTAGACGCAAAGATTTCTCCGTCATGATGTCTCATCATATAATCACTGTTTTCTTAATTGGCTTCTCCTACCTCACAAGGTATCCTCTTTTCCTTTCCTTTCTTGTTGACTTCATTTTTTGCAAACAATTGGGTTTGTATTTGTTGACGTGAAAGGCTAATCGTATATTGAAAATGACCACACAACTTCGAAGATGAAACACATTTAGTTTACAAAAACACCTTTTGCTACGTTTTTTTTCTTTTTTAATTATTGGTCAGTAATACATTTTCCTGCCAACCTTGCGATGACTGATTTTGAAGAGAAAGAAGGCACCTTCTGACCTGTCATAACTTCAAACCCTTTTACTTGATTCTTACAGATGTGAGTTTTTATTTTGAACAATTTGTTTTTCAAGTGAGACATTTACAAAATTACAAACCACAAATATGAAAAGTCTACGTTCTATAATTACATTTTAGCTCTTCCACAGCGACTATATATTGTTTATCAATATAATCTTATGTCAGAAGTTTATGGATCACTGAGAAACATTAAAAAATGGTATAATATTCGTTGTCATTTCTTTAGTTTAATCTTCAAAACGTTGCCATTTGTTTCATGTATGCTAGCTAGTTTCTATTTAGTAGGACTGTTAGTATGTGATGGGTACAGAAAACTATGTTTAATCATTCTAATAGATTCCATGTTTCTAATGTTCAAATTATAATAGTTCAGAGAAAAAAATATATAGTTTCTTGCTTTGTAAAAATAGTATCATATAAACCACAACAGTCTTGAGTTAAAGTAGGTCTCGTTGATTATAAGTTGTTTTATATCCATTAAATTTGTTGACAAAAGTTTGTGGAGGTTTTTAAGCATGTGTCTTTTGATAGGTTTTTTAGAATCGGAAGTGTAGTTCTTGCGGTGCATGATGCAAGTGATGTATTTCTTGAAGGAGCCAAGATATTCAAATACTCTGGTAAGGAGTTTGGTGCGAGTGTGCTGTTTGGAATGTTTGCTGTGTCGTGGCTTGTACTCAGACTCGTTATCTTTCCATTTTGGGTCATAAGAGCCACAAGGTTATCATCCTCTCTCTCTCTCCTGACTGCATGCATATAAATAATATTTCTTTTTCTTTTATTGTAATTCTTCTGGGTTGGTTGGATGTTACAGCATACATCTGCTAGATGCTTTGAGGCCGTCAGAAGCGTATGATATGAGCGTATACTATATTTTCAATACTTTGTTGTTGAATCTTCTCGTCTTCCATATCTATTGGTGGATTCTCATCTTCAACATGATTATGAGACAGCTTAAGAACAGAGGACAACTTGGTGAAGATATCCGATCAGGTAACTTCACCTCTTACACCATCATATCTGGCTTTTTTTGTTGCATACAAATCAATACACCAATATGATCGCTGTTTTATTAAACTAGTCATTGTTAGTTTACACAGGCGCGTTAGTTACAAAAGCATATAATAAAGGACCAAGACTTTTTGACATTTTATAGCCTTCCCTTAAAACTTGCATTATTAGTATAATGGTGGTAAATATGAAATTGTAAGATTATTGAATGGTTATACTTGATAATACTTTTTTGGTCGGGTAATATGATATTTACAAGTTTTCAGGGGTGTAAATTGCCCCAAAGATATAGTTGGAGACAGAATATATTGATAGATTTTACCGGTGAGATGTTCATAGCTGGTAAAATAGTTGAAAAAAAGTTATTGTCCTTGCGCGTTTTCTGGTTACATGTCTTAAAGTAAAATTATTATCGGTCACCACGTATTCATACAACATAATCATATCAGTTACAACATTGTATTTGAACTCTGTGTTTTTTTTTTTTAATGAAAAAGTTGCTAACCAATGGCTTGGGTTACAGATTCAGAGGATGATGATTAGTTTGGTGAAGGAAGGAAGGAAGGTTTTACAGTTTTATACAGCCCTGCATCAATCACTCACTATGTATGTACTTTGGTCTTTAAAAATAGGGTTGTATGTTTCCTGCTCAAGATTACTACTTCTTTTATTCTTTTTATCTCTGCTAATAGAAAAGGCCTATAAACTAGTTTCATTTCATTGTCATTTAAGATTGATTAATATAAAAAAGTTAGCTTTTAAGCTAAAATTGAAACGGGTCGAACAAGTCTTAATATTTTTAATCATATTGGTAAAGGAATCTACAACATTTATAAAGGAATCTAAGAAATGATTGGCGTGGCATCGGACTCAGAAACCCGATATTGAAACCGAGCAGAATTTGGATAACGGATTTGAATTCGATATAAACCACTCCATGTAACCCATCAAATTTTGCATCCTCTCATGTATGACAGTTGATGTTTGTCGTTTTAATTACTAAGAAAATCACATATATGATTGGGACCCATTTAATTCACCTAAAATGGAAGATGGCTATTTGTATCCTTTTCTAATGAGGAATTGTGTTATTCAAAAAAATATAATATGTATGATGTTAACTGTTCTTATCTCTAGTATTGGTGATCATTGTCAAGTGTGGGATATCATTTAAGTATTTCTAGTGAGGAATTGTGTTATTCAAAATAATATAATATATATGATGTTAACTGTTCTTATCTTTTGTTACTTTTTTTTGCCACTCTTGAATATGAAGGTTAGCTGATGCAAAAAAAAAAAAAAAAGGATCAGTAATTTATAATGGTTTATATTTTTAAGCCTAATTTTGAATAGGGTGGTGAGTTGAATTGCATAAGGCTTTTAGTTAATTGTTTCAACGTGTTGAATAGGTCCACTACGGATTAATCAAATTTAAGCCGGTATAATCTAATCCCTTGCTTACTGTAATAAATCTTTCCGATATGTATTATAAAATAGTATAGATACTTATCTCTTTGTTGCCACACTCGCTTCCTACAAAAGAAAACACCATGCGGACTCTCAGTCAATCTGTTTCAGGTAAGTCAATTTTAGCCCACAGTTCGATTTGGTTCCATTAGGCAAAATGCGGCGTTCCTGTGTACCAAATAATTAAAGCCAAAGTTATTAAAAACAATTCAATAACTAAATGATATTTATAGATTGGGTTATTTTCGGTTACTTCAGTTAGCTCTTTGGAGCAAACACAAATTAACCTCAAATGGCTAATCAAGAAACCAAACCGTCGGCTTTTGAATTGGGTAGCTCACCCCCCATTTAAATAACTGAATGAACATGAAAACATAAATCAAACCATCAGCTTTTACAAAACTATAATTTGACCCTTCATTGCAAACAAATTACCATTCTTTCACAAAATGCTAAAAAAAGATAAAACTTTAGAATAGTGCAAGAACTACGATAGGTGTAACGCTATATGTTTAATTTTGCATCTACAATTCAACTATAATCTTTTTAGAATTTTCACCAAACGGACATCAACAACAACAACAACAATCATGTATTACACGCTACCTGTTTATGAAAAATCTACGTTTTCGGACAAACAGATGTCCTTTTAGCCTGCCCGCCTATTTTATCACGTCTACTAATAAGACTTTGAGTTTACCTATAAATAGAAGGACGAACTGACCGCACTTACCTATAAGAATAATGAAAGCAACAACAAATAATTTGATGACCATATAAGCCAAAATCCATCCAGTAAAGCCCAACCCAGAACCGAGATGTTTTAGAGTCAACAGTTGACCTTAAAACCGCTGGTAAAATTCTTTGTGATCATATACATTTACTTCATTGATCTCATCTTGCTGATGAAATTCAGTCTGTTTAGAAAACCAAAAAAACATATAAAATAAAGATTCAATCAAATAAATCATAAAGTGATAGTTAACTGAAATAAGAACCTAAGAGGAAGTAATTCTTCAGAAGGATAAGATCAACCTGAGTACCGAGCTGCTTATTCATAGCTTCCTTCTACATATTAGACGCATATGCAGATTGCATATGATCCCACACAGTCATAATTGAAGCAACCTGCAACATGACTAATGTTCATTAGAACACTCAAAATTTGAGAATCGAGTGATGTATTAAAATCAATAGTTTAACATTTAACGGAATCTAATACCATATTAGCATCCAAAGGTGGTGGATATTCATCACTAACAGTGTCTATCCGACTAAATATCAAATTATGATTGAAAGTTCCGGATTCGGTGTGTTTAGACGGAAGTTTGGATAAGATAAAGCTAGGTAGAAATCTTGTAAGAATAATCAAAAGTAGAAAGCTTCCATTAATCTCGAAAGAGCATACATCATTTTACAAGCCGGAGATAAATTTTAAGCATGACCGCACACCAGCGAGTGGCCACACACCGGCGAGTGGCCGCATACTCTTGAGTAGGCCGCACACTTGCTGGTGGGCCGCACACTTGCTGGTGGGCCGCACACTCACATTGGGCCATAGGATTAATTTGGGCCGCACACTTTAATGGACTATTTGAGTTTCACACTTAGAATAAATGTATGGGGTTGTTTAAACTACTGTTCACAGAATTATGTTTGTATTATAAGTTCCAATTTAGCCCGCATGTTGCTATGAGATACGTGATGCTTATGTGCTAAGTGTCAAATACGTGTACTGACACTTACGTGATGTTAACTATTATCTGCATAAGAATCTGATTTAAACTCGGTAACCATAATAGGACGTGGTTGACCAACCTTAAAACAAGTAAATAACCTGTCGAGCAAAACAAAGGTGAGTTCACACACTTTACTAAAAGCATGTATTCTCGGTGGTTGGGAACGGAACGAACAACACTTTCCCTGGTTTGGGATATGGTTAAATGCTATTTATATTTCATGAACAAGCGTACTAAACAAAACTCTATCACGGAAGTCCCCACTTACTATACCGATTAGTCGCCGGAGCCTGGCGAATGGGATATTAGTTGATAGCGCTATTAGATTTCACCAACCTCACACCGTGCCTGAATAGGATCGGGCGTGAACTAATAGGCCTTGGCAAACCGTCAATGACGATAGACATTGACAAACAGGGCAACAACGATACAACAGGTCGCAAGTGTTCGGTATTACAGAGTTTAGTAGCTTACATATGGGGTAGCTCCCCATGGCATGATATAAATGAGTAGTTTAACAACACACGTTTTTGGAATTAAAACTAGATAAACTGTGAACTCACCAACTTTATGTTGACACCCTACTGCATTCTTTACAGGTACTCTCGAGAGCTTGCAGCGGGGAGTGTAGTGGTTGCTTGACCCATGTTGGGTTTCTTAAATAATATTATTGAACTTTTAAACTATTGGTTGAACTATTAAACTTATGCTTCCGCTGTTAACTTTAACTATTACTTTTGAACTATGGACTTTGGACTTTAGTCACTAATCGTATTGGTTGTGATTAACATTTTTCTATTATCTATATGGTTCAATATGATTGGTGGCTTGATCCTGGTCTGTCACACGCCTCGCAGTAGTACTCCGCATGTGGGATTTGAGGGTGTGACACTCCTCTTGACACTAATCCTATTAACCGGCTTTTACGAAGACTCGGACATCAAGTCCTCAGGCATCAATCTGATCACGATCTAAAGAATCGAAACTTCCTATGATCACGGACTAACAAATCCAAGATTTTATGCATCCCCAATAACTTTTGAATGGGAACCACCCGAATGCTGTTACACGTTTTTCATGTTTGAATTTCCAAAAATGTCTTAATATTTTAAAAATTTTATTCCCCCTCATTTTTGGCAAATTCTGACTTCTCTAAACTCTAGAAAAACTCAACTTTGTGTAATATGTGCTATTTTGCTCCACAAAATTCCATTTTTTCATCAATGCGGAATTTTCTATTTTGGCCCATTAATAGTCACTTAACTAAATGATACATGTTTGATGTGTGCAAAATGCAACATATGAATTATATCAAATAAGGCATAAAACTAACCCCTTTTTAGTACTAATGTTGGAAAAAACACGTTTCTTTCTTCCTTTTGAATTTACAGGACTAAACGAGCTTAAAACAACAAAAGGAACAAATAAGCAGCCAAAACAAATGTAAATACAAGAAGAAGGAATAAAGTGACATGCCCGACCCCTCGGCAGCATCTCCCAAAGCAAAAACCAAGAAACAGACCCTGACCACGGGGCCGTGCCCAGCTGAGCATGGGGCGTGGTCAGGACCCTGCACAACAAGACAAACCTGCAAAAGCTTCTACGCCCACCACGGGGCCGTGCCCAGCTCTACACGGGGCGTGGTCAACTCTAAGATTTGCAGAATCTTGATAGTACAACAAAGAGTTAACCATGGGGTCGTGCCCAGAAGACACGGGTTCGTGTGGGGCCCTCTGCTGATAATTGCAATTAATGAAGGAAGAGAAAAGGATGGCCACGGGCCGTGTTGGCTGGACACGGGGCCATGGCCAGAGCTCTGTTCTGGCTATAAATAGGGTTGTTTGGTTCACTTCAAAGGAAAAGGATCGCCACGGGCCGTGTTGGCTGGACACGGGGCCGTGGCCAGAGCTCTGTTCTAGCTATAAATAGGGTTGCTTGGTTCACTTCAAAGGCATCCCTTGGCAAACCACTTCTCTCTCACTTTGCCACCACTCCACCACCACTACAACACCAACACTCACCACCATCATCCATCTTTAGAGTGTGTAGTAGTCTCGGGATCCAAGATTGATCGTAAGAGTTTTTGTCAATCAAAGGCCATGTTTGACTAATCTCTTACATCACTTGGTGAAGACAAGTCTTTAATGTATTACTTTTGATTTTTAATCTTTCAGCACTTTTTAATTGGGTTTGTATTAATGACTTTAATAACTAGTTTCTTATGTTGAAAGTGAATTTTCTTTACCATTTCTTCATGATGTCATTGATTTGCTCATTCGTGTCTTTACGGTCTATATAAAGCGCGTTAACTACCTGGAAGGGGGTTAGGAGGGTCGTTTGGTAAAGTTCTTGTCTTATTCAGTGTATAGATCCTGCGAGGACTTGGTTCAAGCTTACTAGGACCTCCTTCAATGCTCAACGGTATTGGATGGCGGGGGTGCGAATAGCTTGAACCCCTCATATGTAAACTACTATTAATACTTTAAACCGGCTTCTTGGGATTGTATCCTTGCTGACTCAAACCACTTAGCCGAGGGTAACGTCACCTTCAAAAGAGGGGCCTACCACTTTTCGCATTAATAACTAACTAAATTATCTTTCAATATTCCGACCATTTGGGATTGTATCCCTGCTGACTCAAACTACTGGGTTAAGGGTAACGTCACCTTCAAAAGAGGGGTCTACTACTATAACTAAGATAATCCTTAAAAAGTCCGAAAGTGCGAAAATCATCAAAGGATACATTAAAGATAAGTTGGATCCAAGTGATTCTATCTTGTCTATTTGTTTTTCATTTTATTTATCTTTTCATTTTTAGTTTTATTTTCATGTTTCAAAGCTTTTCTCAAAAATTTAGATTGATTAGATGTTGAGGATTGAAGCACTCTATGGACGAAAATGCCGAACACCAGTTTGTTGGGCAGAAATTGGAGAAAAGCAACTATCTGGACCAGAGATTGTGCAAGAGACAACTGACAAAATTATTCAAGTTAAGGAAAGACTGAAAGCAGCACGAGATCATCAAAAGATTTATGCAGATAATAGACGAAAACCGTTGGAAATTCAAGTTGGAGACAAGGTATTGTTAAAAGTTTCTCCATGGAAAGGAGTTGTTAGATTCGGTAAAAGAGGAAAGCTAAACCCGAGGTATGTTGGACCTTTTGAAATTATCAAAAGAATAGGACCAGTAGCATATCAGCTACAATTTCCAGAGGAAATGGTAGGAATACATGATGTATTTCATGTATGTAACCTCAAGAAATGCTTAACAGACGAATCATTGGTAGTACCTCTTCAGGACATAGAGGTAAACGAAAAGCTTAAGTTTATAGAGAAACTAGTTCAGATTGAATATAGAAAAATCAAGAATCTCAAACACAAGAGATTAGTTCTGGTCAAAGTGAAATGGAATTCAAAGAGAGGACACAAATACACATACGAAAGAATTTTTGGTGGATAGGAATGAAAAAGGATATAACACATTATATTGATAAATATTTAACCCGTTGCAAGGTTAAAGCTGAACATCAGAAACCTTCAGGGTTACTGCAACAGTTAGAAATGTCAATTTGGAAATGGGAGTTGATAACAATGGACTTTGTTACCAAATTACCCAAAACACGAAAAGGTAATGATGCAATCTAGGTGATTGTAGACAGATTGACCAAATCTGCTCATTTCTTACCAATGAATGAAACTTTCAGTATGGAACAATTAGCCAAGCTGTAAGTAAATGAAATAGTTTCATTACTGGAATTCCTTTATCTATTGTGTCTAACAAAGACAGTCATTTTACTTCTCATTTTTGGACAAGTTTCCAAAAAGCAATGGGAACCAGATTAAATCTAAGTACAACTTATCATCCTCAAACGGACGGACAAAGTGAAAGGACAATTCAAACAATGGAAGACATGCTTAGATCCCGTGTAATTGATTTTGGAGGAAATTGGGACGATCACTTACCTTTATTAGAATTTTCTTACAACAACAGTTATCATACCAGCATCAATGCTGCACCATTTGAAGCACTCTATGGACGAAAATGCCGAACAACAGTCTGTTGGGCAAAAATTGGAGAAAAGCAACTATCTGGACCGGAGATTGTGCAAGAGACAACTGACAAAATTATTCAAGTCAAGGAAAGACTGAAAGCAGCACGAGATCGTCAAAAGAGTTATGCAGATAATAGACGAAAACCGTTGGAATTTCAATTTGGAGACAAGGTATTGTTAAAAGTTTCTCCATGGAAAGGAGTTGTCAGATTCAGTAAAAGAGGAAAACTAAACCCGAGGTATGTTGGACCTTTTGAAATTATCAAAA
Organism: Helianthus annuus; assembly: GCF_002127325.2. Lineage (NCBI taxonomy): Eukaryota > Viridiplantae > Streptophyta > Magnoliopsida > Asterales > Asteraceae > Helianthus > Helianthus annuus. The sequence goes on from NC_035441.2 coordinate 75,598,595, forward strand.
GAATAGGACCAATAGCATATCGGCTACAATTGCCAGAGGAAATGGCAGGAATACATGATGTATTTCATGTATTTAACCTCAAGAAATGCTTAGCAAATGAATCATTGGTAGTACCTCTTCAGGACATAGAGGTAAACGAAAAGCTTAAGTTTATAGAGAAACCAATTTAGATTGAATATAGAAAAATCAAGAATCTCAAACACAAGAGATTAGTTCTGGTCAAAGTGAAATGGGATTCGAAGAGAGGACCAGAATACACATGGGAGCTTGAGTCAGAAATGCTAAAGAAATATCCACACCTATTCTAGTGAATCTCGAGGATGAGATTTAAAACAAGGTGGGGAGGATATAACAACCCTAGAAAATCACCCTAAAATGCTCCGTAATCACAAAACCGGGCCCGAGTAACATTATTTTTAATTAAAATGAAAATCAAGAAAAACCCACCTGTCGCGGGGCGCGACATAGTGTTGCTTGCTGATCACCCATGATGCCACGTGCCGGGACATGTGGCGAGCCTATGGGGCCACCCGACAACTCTAGCTGTAGCTAGGGTGCCCTCGTGAGCCGCGAAGGAGAAGGGAGGGGGCTGTCGCGGGGCGCGACAGGCTCCCGAAATTTGTATAAATGGAGCAGTTGTGCCACAGTTCAATCCGCTAACACACTTCTTTCTCTCTCAAAGTATAAATCCGAAAATAGCAGTTATAATACCCCTTAAAACACGAAGCTCTGCCCCTTTGTAAGTAATTTAACCCACGATCACTAATTCGTTACCCTACCCGATTGATTTAGGACCCACCAACACATGTCGAGGCTCTGTCTGACTAAGTCCGTTGGGGTTCTGTCTCGTGTTGTATGGCTAATGTGATTTGGGTTATTTTACTAACACGCGTGCATTGTATGTTTTTAATAGAAACTCAAGAAAATAATCAGGAAATATCACCAAGAAGCCCTTAGAAAAACATAAGTTTGCAATGTGAGTCATTCTCTTTTTCTACCAGACTGTGTTACAAAATCTCAAATGTTTTCCGTTATACTTACAGTGATTAAGTCTTTGTATTCTATATTTACTACTGGTATGTGGGGTTTTGTATACACTACTTTCAACCGTTACTATTGGACAAAGAGTTAACCAATAGTAATATGACCACGGTCATTGTAACTACCAACGTGACAAATACTGAATGAGTAATTGGGTAGATATAAACATTGTAATCGCTCTTAATACTGTAAAGTTATAAAAGCTTATTTTTATAAACTGGAATGCACTCGCCAGTATTTCTTGCTGATAAAATTTTTTTGAAACGCGTTTCAGGTAACTTGATGTGAAAGCTATTTGAAGCCAGCTATGGAGCACTGAAGGCTTAAAGAAAGTGACTATAAAGTTACCTAAATAAAAGTTTATGTTTTTAGCAATTAGGGTTTATCCCTATAAAGATATTATGAATGAAATATGGGTTTTGTCCCATTTGTTTAATATAAAAGTTTGGTGTTTTGAAACTCTGAAATTTATTTCCTAACTACGATCCTGAAGTCTCATTTCTGCTGCCAAATTAATAAACACCGATACCACCGGCTCGTGTTCGGGGCTCCCGCTCCCGGGGTGGGGCCGGGGGTTGCGACATAGTAGTAGGCCCCTCTTGTGAAGGCTACGTTACCCTCAACCTAGTGGTCTGAGTCAGCAAGGATACAGTCCCACTAGGTCGGATTATTGAAAGATAATTAAGTAAGTTATTAATGCGAAAAGTGGTGGGCCCCCCTCCAGGCAGTGATCACCCTCAACCCTTTGGTCAGAGTCAGCAGGGATACAGTCCTCGCAGGGTTGGTTTAAAGTTTTAATAGTAGTTTATAGATAAGGGATTCAAGCGTTTGACACTTCTCCCGTGGTGGGTAATGCCCGCTCCGACTCGCGAAGTGTTACTAAGCTTGAACCAAGTTCTCGCAGGATCTATACACTGAACGAGACGTAAAATTTACCCAACCACCCTTCTAACCCCCTTCCAGGCAATTAGCGCGCTTTATATAGACCGTAAAGACACGAATATGTGAATCAACAACATATGACGTGTCACACCCCAACCGATGGCGGAATCATCGGGGCGCGACACTAGGCGAATCAGATTGCTCAAGAGAATCCATAACAACTATTTAGTGACAATATTTAAAGCGTTCATTATCCCATACTAATAAACAATACATCAATAAACAGCCATACGGATTTTCATGTTCTCTCAAACAATACAAATCCGACAACCTAGATTTACGGTGGGTTTCTAGACTTCCTAGCTTGATTTCGAAATAGCTTGTGATTATCCTGCAACATACGTTAAAGAGACATCAATACAAAAAGTATTGGCGAGTATACAGGTTTGACATGGTAAATAAAGTAGGTAAAAGTGCTGCGAATTTCCACATACATAAACGAGATACACAACATATACACTACAAAACAAATACTACCAGCTAAGTCACTCGATGCTAGCTAAGGTGGGATGTCGCGAGTAAAAGTCCTAGCACATATGTATCAAGCATCACGTGTAAATATGTACGACAGTAATTCGCATGTGATAATAGTTTTGATAAGTGCGTTTTAGATATGAACATATGTTACACCCCAAAGTGTGTTTAAAGCGTTAAAAGGAGGTCAAGTATACTTACAATAGGTGTTTAACAAGTAAACACAACTTGATTGGATTGATTGAGATCGCGTCTGAGTTAGCCTGATCATAGAACGATAACGTAAGCGTTGAACACCGTGTAACAATGCGTTGAGTGTGATGTTGGATCGGATGGTGGTTCGATCGGATGACCGTTCGGATGGATGGTCCTTTGATTGGAGAAGTGTGTTTGTGAAATGTTGAACTTTTGAAGTTTTCGTTTTCGTATAAATAAAGTCATTCGATCGGATGGTCATCCAGACGGATGGCCATTCGATCGGATGGCAATTCGTTCAAGTGGGAAGTTTCAAGAATTGAATCTCCTGTCCGGATAGTCATTCGATCGGATGCTCATCCGATCGAATGACTATTCGTTTGGAAGTTGACATTCTTTGAAGTTTTAAAAATTGTCTAAGTGTTGAAATCACAAGTCGCCTGGTCGAATAGTCGTCCGATCGGATTAGGGGTGTAAACAAGCCCAAAGGCTCGAGAGCTACTCGTTATCGGCTCGGTTAAAAGCTCGAACGAGCCGAGCTTTAACGAGCTCGAGCCTGAAATAGAGCTCGTTTAGTTATCGAGCCCAAGCTCGAGCCTGAAATACAAAGCTCGTTTTGGCTCGCGAGCCTAAACGAGCCAAAACAAAAATTTATTTATTATATGTTTAATATAAACATAATGATGATAACATTGGCGAGCCGAGCTCGAACCAAACTCTAGCCGAGCTTTGGCTCGTTTAAGCGATATTGAAGCGAGCTCGAGCTGAGTTTTTAGCTCGTCTGAGGTTGTTCTGAAAATAGCTCGAGCCGAGTCGAGCTGAGCTCGAGCTTTGGGTTTTCCTCGTGAGCCGAGCTCGAGCTCAAATATGTAGGCTCGAACTGAGCCGAGCTCGAGCTCGATCTTCATAAAAACATGACGTGTGACAACCCTCACCAAACCAGGTATCCGTACGACTTAATTAACTATTAATTGTTGCCTAATTACTGTGCTTAACTGAGATTTCTGATAAACTGCTACTTGATTGTTGATACTTGTACATATCTGCATCATACTTTGGTTTTTCCGTCACTACATTATTTACTTACTGAACTCTAGTGACAAACATGATGCACAAAAGCACAGTAGCATTTGAACGGATAACCTATTGAACATGCTGATATAGCCAGCATCAGGCAGACACTGCCTCTAAAGGCCTGTATGAGCCAGAAATATTTTACTGCACCCGTAGTGTGTGTAGGAATACAAGGGTTGTATAATTGCGTCTCTAGGAATAAGATACAGAGATTGGATGTGCCAAAAACGTATTTTAAGCACAAAACACAGCACTTTTATCAACACACTAGCTTCTAGCTAATTAATAAAGTGCCAAAACATGAGGAATTATTCCTGACACTTTGCAGAATAAATTGTGTCGCTAAAAATATTATTTACAACGCTTAAAGGATTACTTAAGCACTTTAACGGATTACTATCCGACCGAACAACCGGACTATACCCGGAACATAAAAATATTGCCAGAAATATTATTGGTATTTTTCTGAGCCAGTTAGGGTCCCTGATTACCCTAACACCCGCTTTATAACGCATTAAACAACTAACGAGGTTAGCCCCTAAAGTTAACCGACTTAACCAAACTAAACTCTAACTGTACGATCAAGATCCAACCGGGTGACCCCACCCCCCTTAGGGCCGGTTTGGTCCCTTTGGAACTAGAGGGTACAAGCTTTTATTATTTTATTAGTTTCGTGGATATCTAGACGACTTGAAACCGTTGGACGATGATCTCACTTTTCTCTATAAATACACACACTCTCACACACATAGAACACACACACCACCCAACTCCACTCTCTCTCTTGCTCCCTCTCCCTCTCTCGGCCGTGAACCACCACAACCATCCATCCATTTTTCGGTTCTCGTCTTGCCATTCCAAGTGTACACAAGGGTTGAGGATCTCGTATTAGGAGTTGTGAAGCAAGCGGAAGTTGGAGGACCTCGTTCATTTGCTTTTATCCACGCCGTTTTCGCCAAAGATCTTCCCTAGCCCCGAGCTAGAGGTATAACATTTTAAACTTGTTCTTGAACGTATCTAAAGTGGTTAAAAGGATTTTTAACGGTTAAAAGTCGGTAACCCATCTTTTGAATCTTTAAAGTCTACAAAAACTCGAATATCGTTGGATAAAAGGTCATGTCTTGTGTAAATGTCGTAGTATTTGAATATGTTGATTGTAGAGACCCGATCTATGATGTGGTGGCTCTTATCATCGTTTAACCCGACTTTGTTAAGATCCCGAATCTTGACATACGCTTGTTTCTTTTGTACAAGGGTTAAAAGGTGAAACTCCACCACACGGGAAACATGAACTTGTGTAAAAATGTTTTGACATGAAAAATAGTATTTAAAACGAGCCGATCTACGTATGTACAAGTGGTATATTCGTAGAACCGGGTGTCGAGAAAATCATGTTTTTATATAAGTTGGGTAACATGTTTACAAAGGTGATTTTTTATAAACTACAAGTGTATGAACACTTGTGAAACGAAAGGTCCGACAAAATAACAATTTTATAAAAATTGTCGGGAAGTTGTAAAGAGTGATTTGTTCCAAAAACGGGGTTTTTGCAGGACTAAACTATTTTATACATAGATCCACTAAATATAACGAGATCTACACAATAGTTTTAGAAAAACTACAAGTTCATGTAATAATGCGATTTTACATACTAGTCTACAAGTTTGAAGTGTTGAAACTTGTTTAAATGTGTTGGAAATTGATTGGTTGATTTAAAGAAATTGTTGGAATGATTTTGTAAAAGAAAATGATACGCTTGAAAGCGTGGCCACCTCCAGTTACAGGGGAAACTCTGGCGAAATTTTTCTAAAAATCTAACACTTAGAATTATTTACAAGTGTTAAACTATTTTGAGATGTTTTCAAACTATATTTCGCCATGACTTTATTTATTAAATAATCGGAGGTGGGATTTTCATAAAAACTAAACGTGATGAATATTTATTCGATAAATATATTTTTCACAACACTGTTTATGATTATTTTGTGAAAATGTATAAATATTATTTTTAGAGTAAAAATAATATTTACTAACTTGTCGAACCCAAAATAATACCAACGCTTATACGACAAACATATAAGTTACAATGGTAATTACTATTACCACTAAATCGCCAAAACGTAACTTACGCTTTATCCGGAAATATTCACAAATGCGGATATTGTCAACGTATTATTTTGGAAAGTATTATACGAAGAGAAAATATATTATTTTTGAGAAAAAATAATTATATTTTGGAATGAGAAATAAAATATATTAAGTGAGACTTAATATTATAAACACGCATGTATTAATTCCCCCATCCTTGGGAAGGAGATTTACTACCAAGTATATACACGGAACGGTTGTCTAACCGTTTCCCGAAAAATTAAACTATAAAGCTAAGGCACGGCCATCCGTCTAATAGAATTAGCACATGTAGGTCGTTGCGCAGCAGTTGGATATTTGGATTACTTGGTATTGTGACGCACTCACTGTGAGTTCATGTCCCCCTTTTCTCTTAACTGTTTTCAGTTTTATAAACTGCGGGGGTGAAATACATGTTACAATGATTATGAATATGTTTATACATGGTATGGTTAGCGTAAGGAGGTTTGTTACTCAGATCATGTGAGTGGGTAGGCACAACTTGAGGCCATTAATCCTCGTAGTAGGACCGAGGGACAGGAGCGGTAGATCTATCTGGGTGTAGCGAGCCCAGCCCCAGGTCCAGCATAACGGACCTCGGGGTGACTTAGTGCCCGACGCATAAATCCGCTAGGTTTGAGTCATCCCTACTTGCACTTCACACGTATCAATGGCCTTGCCAACCATTGGTGATCTCTTTTTTTTTTTCCTTATTTGCTACATACCAGGTTTTTGATAAAGATAAAGGTTTGTTTACGCACTTTCGCATGAACTCGCTCAACATTATTGTTGATTTTTCAACTTACATGTATTTCAGGAAACTAACGATCTGGCGCGGTATGGCTTGTTTTCCGCTGCATTAGGCCCGAGGTCATCCAGGGTTCGAGGCTTGTGACTCTTTCCTGGACAAGTCACAGTCCTTGAATCATGTTTATGTTAAGTTTGCATTTGTAATGTTTAGACAAGTTTATGGTTGTTGGGTGTTAACCCGTTAAGACAATGTTTTACCATTTTATTTTTAATGGATGATCTTGCATATTTTAATTCATATAGCTTGTTATGATTAAGCTATGGTATTAAGAAGTCACACCAAATTAACCACGCTTCCGCAAAGCCAGGGTGTGACAGCTTGGTATCAGAGCTCTGATCATAGCGAACTAGGATTCCTTCTCGAGTCTAGACTATGATCACTAGGGCTCCCACGAAAACATTTTTACTGCATACCACTTAAGTCCAGATCCAAAACGTTTTTATAAACAAATGTTGAGCATATTTTATTTATTATTTTTAGGCTCAGTCTGGGAGGCTGAGGCTCGGTCTGGGAGACTGAGGCTCGGTCTGGGAGGCCGAGGCTCGATCTAATGGATCGAGGTAGTTGGCTAGTGGGACTAGGGAGTCAGTCTGGGAGGCTGGGAGAATTTGCTAGTGGGACTAGGGAGTCAGTTTGGGAGGCTGGGAGAATTTGCTAGTGGGACTAGGGAGTCAGTCTGGGAGGCTGGGAGAATTTGCTAGTGGGACTAGGGAGTCAGTCTGGGAGGCTGGAAAAGTTGGCTAGTGGGACTAGGAAGGACAGTCTGGGAGGCTGGGAGGCTAGTGGGACTAGGAGAATTATGTGATTATTATTTGGTAGCTTATGTGATTACCTGATTTACTGATTATTTGTGCATACTTGTGATTGTGTTACAGACACATGGATACATCAGGCACCGGAGACTCAGATACCACTGGACCTCTACCCATAGTGTCGGATGACATTGTGTCATCGGAGCGTGAGGTGCATACCTCAGACTACTCGAGCACGGATGATGATGACTTCCAGCCGTTCGCTCTACCCGACGGCATTGATGAGCATACTGATGACTCCTTGCCCTTCGCTTTACCCGAGGGTGCCTATGAGCCTATTGATGGCGATCCTGCTGAGTATCTTCCCCTTGTTGTGATTCCAGCTCCGATTCCTCTTGCTTCTTATCCAGCACACGAGCTATTACTAGACGCCGAGGCTGACGGCGACATTGATCTCTACGAGGACGAGCCTTTTGAGGATGAGGATCCTGTTGCAGCCCCTTTACCCGCTGGTGGTCTCTTGATGATTGCTGATGCCCAGCTGGAGACTCGCCCGTCCACTCACCGGTCCCAGACTCTTTTGAGTCTGTGGCATCTGCTCCGTCTCACGAGGTGAGCATTCAGCATTTTGTTCATGACTCGGACCCCGATCAGGCATCTTCTGCCGCCCCCATTCCGAGCCTTGTGTTTGAGCACGACGATATTGAGGATTCCGATCCCGTTTTTCCTCCAGGATTTGATCCTGACCGCGACATTGAGTATATTCCTATGGACCATCATATGGAGGACCCTGTTGATCCCGTCGATCCTATCGATCCCTTTGATCCAGAGTTTGATTTTGACATGGCTTTTGATGACCCGGAGCCTGCCGTAGCCCCAGAGCAGGCAGCTGCTTTCGATCCTGTGCATGAGCATGACTTGGTACATGCTGACGTTCCTATTGAGCCCGTTTTGGCTGACCCGCCAGTTGGCGATATTCCTGTTGATGATGTTCCTTTGTTAGTTGCTGATCATGCTGTTGATCCTTTTGTTGACCCACCTTTGATTGCTGACGTCCCTGTTGACCATCATGTTGATCCTGTCATTGCTCCTTTTGATCCTGTACCCATTGAGCCTGAGCACGCTTTATTTGCAGAGCATATGGATCCACCTGATGAGGAGGCTCAGCACGGTTGGATACCGGCTGACGAGGATGTTCCACCACTTCCACCACATCACACTGAGGCACATCATACTGATTTTTCGTTTCAGATCCCACCGTTTGTACCTCCAGCAGGGCCTGGAGAGGGCTCTTCAGCCCACCCCTTTGGGCACATACCGATGCCTATGCCTTTCGTACCTCAGATGACACCCGTTCCATCTTCTGTTCATGTAGCACCATTCGATCCCACCAGCATGCCACTGCTTTGGTCATCTTCCTCACCTATGCCACCCACTGATCCATATCATCCATTCCATATGGGACATACCATAGAGGACGTCTTGATGTCCTTTGTCCATCAGCATGATTCTCATACACAGCGACTCCAGGAGCTCGAGAGAGCTCAGCTATCTTTTGGTCCATATCTTGGTCAGACATCTTCATCTTTTCAGCCTTTTCGATCATTACCTCCTGACTATGCTGCCCGACTTACGACCTTGGAGCAGCAAATTGCATCTGTTATTCGCGCTCAGCAGGCGATGGAGGAGGATTGGCTTCATTTACGCCGCTTACTTTACGCTCACTTTCCCCCTCCTCCACCCCCATCCGCATAGGGCTCATTGGTGCCATAGTGGTAGGCGATGGTGAGACGACCGCGATTGTGACTGCACAGCCTTTTGGAGACCATCTGACGATACTGATTTTTGTTGATATTTGTTGATTTACTGGATGTATGTGACACTGATGTGATATTGTTTTTGAAGGGGGTGATGTAGCCCCTATTTGATTGTATGATACAGTGACGTACTGATACCCTTACCACATTATGGTCTCGATATATATATAGCAATCGTCGTATTCTCACCATATCTGATTCACTTGGTTGTTTATTTATGTTTTGTGACATGGGACGTTGGGACATGGGATGTTGTATGTATGATATTTGCAACATGGGATGTTGGGACATGGGATGTTGTATGTATGATATTTGCAACATGGGATGTTGGGACATGGGATGTTGTGTGTATGATATTTGTGACATGGGATGTTGGGACATGGGATGTTGTGTGTGATATATAGATAACATGAGATGTTAGGTGCTATTATTATTACTATATAAGTACGCTTTATTATGGCCTGACCAACGTACACATCTTTAGAAGATGGCGCCAAGACGACAACCTCAGCCGATGCCTACTACTCAGGACGAATTACAGCAAGTCATTGCGGCTGCTATTGCTCAATATGCTGCCTCGCAAGGAGGACCAAGCGGAAGTAGCTCGAACATTAACGGCAACCAAAATCCTCCTCATGGTAACCCTAAGTCATTAAGACATACCATGGCCTAAATGGATTCCTTTAGCAGATGCTAATGCCGTTCCTATGATGTAATGTATGTGCAGGGTGCACCTACAAACAATTCTTGGACTGTAAGCCCATAAACTTCGACGACACAGGTGGTGCTGTTGCTTTCGTCCGCTGGGCAGAGAAGACCGAGTCCGTACTTCGCATGAGCAAGTGCGCTGTGGATCAGCAAGTCACTTACATCTCAGGGCTATTTGTGGATGGAGCCCTATCCTGGTGGAATCTACAGGTCCAGACCCTTGGCGAAGCCGCAGCTTACGCACTGACCTGGACAGAGTTGAAAGAGCTTATGCGCAAGAGTACTGTTCTCGTGCTGAAATTCAGAGGTTAGAGACCGAATTCTGGCACCTAAAGATGGAAGGTTCCAAGATAGCTGAGTATGTCCAGAGGTTCCACGATTTGTCGCACGTGGTACCCTACATGGTTACACCGGAGTTCAAGAGGATTGAACGCTTCATCTGGGGATTGGCTCCTCGGATAATCAGCATGGTGACTTCTTCCAAACCTGCAACCATCACAGAAGCCATTGATCTGAGTGTGGCTCTCACCGAAGAGGCGATTCGGTTGAACAAGTTTGATGGGGTTGAGCCCAAGAAGAAAGAGACTCATGTGGAGTCATCTGGTGGTAATAAGCGAAAGTTTTCGAGTTTCAAGCAGAGCACCGGGATGGTGGTTAAAAAGGGAGAATCGAATGCGCCAGCTCAAGATTCAGCTGGTGGTAGAAAGAAAGGGAAGGGATACATGGGTGCACACCCCAAGTGCAACTCATGCCAAAAACATCACTCTGGTCGTTGCAGCCTGAGAGTTTGTGAATCATGTGGGAAGACTGGTCATACGAAGGATTTCTGTTGGGCAAATGCTGGCCGGGGAGGCCAAGGAGGAAATGGAAATAGGAACAACCGTGGTGGTGCTGGGAACCGCCCACAAGGAAGTCAGGGAGGTGATGGAAACCGTGTTAATAATGCTAACCAAGCAGGCGCCATGAATCGGAACCAGGGAAACCATCAAGTTGGAAACAATGGTGGAAACGGGCAGAGGCCTGGATGTTTTAACTGTGGAGATCAAGGGCATTACAAGAGGAATTGCCCAGAATTAACCCAGGCACGTGGAAGAGTTTTTAACATGGAAGCCAGGGAAGCGCGCCAGGATCCCAATGTTGTCACTGGTACGTTCCCTGTAAATCAACGCTATGCATCCGTTTTGTTTGATACTGGTGCCGATTATAGCTTCGTATCGTTAGAATTTAGAAACATGCTTGGTTTAGCCGCTAGTAAGTTAGACATTCCTTACTCGATCGAATTAGCGAATGGGAAGTTAGTAGAAGCTAACGAGGTGATTCGAGGTTGCGTAATCGAGATGGGAGAGCGTGAGTTTGCTCTCGATCTACTACCAGTCCAGTTGGGAAGCTTCGACGTGGTAGTAGGGATGGATTGGTTATCGAGTAACAAGGCCGAGATAGTTTGTCACGAGAAGATTATTCGTATCCCGACCGATGATGGTGAGACCATTGTTGTTCATGGGGAGAAGCGTGAGACGCCGTTAAGGATGATTAGCTGCCTGAAAGCAAGAAAGTGTTTGAGGAAAGGATGTGTTGCTTTCCTAGCACACATTGTGGATAAGAAGGCTGCTGAGCCGAAGATCGAAGACATCCCTGTCGTGAGGGAATACCCAGAAGTCTTTCCAGAAGACTTGCCTGGCTTGCCACCTCAAAGGCAAGTGGAGTTTCGCATCGACTTAGTTCCAGGCGCTGCGCCTGTGGCTAAGGCACCTTATAGACTCGCTCCGTCTGAGATGCAAGAACTGTCGACACAACTTCAAGAGTTGTTAGATAAGGGATTTATCCGACCAAGCTTCTCGCCTTGGGGAGCTCCAGTTTTGTTTGTGAAGAAGAAGGACGGTAGTTTTCGGATGTGTATTGACTACAGAGAGTTGAACAAGCTGACAATCAAGAATAGGTATCCCCTGCCAAGAATCGACGATCTGTTCGACCAGCTTCAAGGTTCAAGCTTCTATTCAAAGATCGATCTTCGATCTGGATACCATCAGCTACGGATACAGGAGGAGAGTATCCCGAAGACAGCTTTCAGAACTCGATATGGACACTACGAGTTCCTGGTTATGCCGTTTGGTCTGACAAACGCACCTGCCGTGTTCATGGATTTGATGAACCGAGTTTGTAAGCCATACTTGGATAAGTTCGTGATTGTATTCATCGACGACATCCTGATTTATTCGAAGACAAAGGCTGAGCACGAGCAGCATCTTAGAGCTATTTTGGTGCTGCTAAAGAAAGAACAGTTGTACGCCAAGTTCTCTAAGTGTGAGTTTTGGCTAAGAGAAGTGCAATTCCTTGGGCACGTGGTGAATGGAGATGGAATCCACGTGGATCCCACCAAGATCGAGGCGATCAAAGACTGGGAAACGCCAAAGACGCCAACCGAGATTCGGCAATTCTTGGGTTTGGCTGGCTATTATCGAAGGTTCATCGAGAACTTTTCTAAGATCGCTCAACCGTTGACGCTCCTCACGCAGAAGGATAAGAAGTTTGATTGGGGAATCAAACAGGATGAAGCATTTCAGACATTGAAGGATAAGCTTTGTAACGCGCCGATCTTAGCTCTACCAGAAGGTACTGACGATTTCGTGGTATACTGCGACGCATCTCGTCAAGGATTGGGTTGTGTGTTGATGCAACGTCAAAAGGTTATCGCCTACGCATCACGCCAACTGAAGGTGCACGAAAAGAATTATACCACGCATGATCTGGAGCTAGGCGCAGTGGTTTTTGCTTTGAAGATCTGGAGACACTACCTTTACGGTACGAAGTGTACAATCTTTACAAATCACAAGAGCCTCCAGCATATATTCAACCAGAAGGAGTTGAACATGAGGCAAAGACGATGGGTCGAGTTGTTGAACGATTACGACTGCGAGATCAAGTATCATCCAGGGAAGGCGAATGTGGTCGCTGATGCCCTAAGTCGTAAAGAGAGAATCAAGCCCATAAGGGTTAGGGCTATGGAGATGATAATTCAAACCGACCTTTCCTCACGCGTTCGTGCAGCACAGAAGGAAGCTCTCAAGGAGGGAAACCTTGAGGGAGAATATCTCCGTGGGATGGAGAAGATATTGGTGCCAAACAGGGAAGGAACATTGTGTTTTGGGAAAAGGATTTGGGTTCCTCTGTTTGGTGGTTTAAGAGAGGTTATTCTTGAAGAAGCTCACAAGTCACGGTACTCTATCCACCCTGGAGCGGATAAGATGTACCAGGATCTTAAAGATTATTATTGGTGGCCTAGGATGAAAGGCGATGTTGCTATTTACGTGAGCAAATGTTTAACTTGCGCCAAAGTTAAGGCGGAATACCAGAAGCCTTCGGGACTTCTGCAGCAACCAAAAATTCCCCAGTGGAAGTGGGAAGAAATCTCCATGGATTTTATTACGAAGTTGCCAAGGACGCCAAAAGGCCATGACACTATCTGGGTGATAGTGGATCGATTGACGAAGTCAGCACACTTCTTGCCTATCCGCGAGAAGGATCATACAAGCAAGTTGGCTGAGATTTACATGAGAGAGATTGTTACGCGCCATGGAGTACCTCTCTCGATCATCTCTGATAGAGACGGAAGGTTCGTATCGAGGATATGGCAATCCTTCCAGGAAGCTTTTGGCTCAAAGCTGAATATGAGCACAGCTTTTCACCCGCAGACCGACGGTCAAAGTGAGCGGACGATTCAGACGTTGGAGGACATGCTGAGAGCATGTGTGATGGATTTAGGCGGTAGCTGGGATAAGCATTTACCCCTGGTTGAATTTTCATACAACAACAGCTACCACACCAGTATTGGTGTCGCGCCATTCGAAGCGTTATATGGGCGCAAGTGCAGGTCGCCGCTCTGTTGGTCTGACGCAGGTGATAGACAATTGGTAGGTCCCGATGTAGTTCAGGAAACTACAGATAAGATTGCGCAAATCCGAGATCGCATTAGTGCGGCTCGTGACCGTCAGAAGACCTACGCAGATCTGAAAAGGAAACCTCAGGAGTTTGAGGTTGGGGATATGGTTTTGTTGAAGGTATCACCCTGGAAGGGTGTGGCACGCTTTGGGAAGCGTGGGAAGTTGAATCCGCGCTACATTGGTCCTTTCAAGGTTTTGGAAAGAATTGGGACCGTAGCATACAAGTTGGATCTACCTGCCGAACTGAATAATGTTCACGATACATTTCATGTATCCAATCTGAAGAGAAGTCCAACTCAAGTTAACGTTGCCATTCCTACCGACGAAATTCATATAGACGACACACTCCACTTCGTTGAAGAACCTGTGGAGGTCACGGATTGGAAAGTTAACAAGACCCGCCGGAGCAGTGTCAAGCTCGTCAAGGTTCGCTGGAATGCTAGACATGGTCCTGAGTTCACCTGGGAGCGTGAAGACCGAATGAAAGAGAAATACCCCCACTTATTTCCTAAGAACCCTGCTTCTACAAGCAGAATTTAAAATTTCGGGACGAAATTTATTTAACGGGGGGAGAATGTGACAACCCTCACCAAACCAGGTATCCGTACGACTTAATTAACTATTAATTGTTGCCTAATTACTGTGCTTAACTGAGATTTCTGATAAACTGCTACTTGATTGTTGATACTTGTACATATCTGCATCATACTTTGGTTTTTCCGTCACTACATTATTTACTTACTGAACTCTAGTGACAAACATGATGCACAAAAGCACAGTAGCATTTGAACGGATAACCTATTGAACATGCTGATATAGCCAGCATCAGGCAGACACTGCCTCTAAAGGCCTGTATGAGCCAGAAATATTTTACTGCACCCGTAGTGTGTGTAGGAATACAAGGGTTGTATAATTGCGTCTCTAGGAATAAGATACAGAGATTGGATGTGCCAAAAACGTATTTTAAGCACAAAACACAACACTTTTATCAACACACTAGCTTCTAGCTAATTAATAAAGTGCCAAAACATGAGGAATTATTCCTGACACTTTGCAGAATAAATTGTGTCGCTAAAAATATTATTTACAACGCTTAAAGGATTACTTAAGCACTTTAACGGATTACTATCCGACCGAACAACCGGACTATACCCGGAACATAAAAATATTGCCAGAAATATTATTGGTATTTTTCTGAGCCAGTTAGGGTCCCTGATTACCCTAACACCCGCTTTATAACGCATTAAACAACTAACGAGGTTAGCCCCTAAAGTTAACCGACTTAACCAAACTAAACTCTAACTGTACGATCAAGATCCAACCGGGTGACCCCACCCCCCCTAGGGCCGGTTTGGTCCCTTTGGAACTAGAGGGTACAAGCTTTTATTATTTTATTAGTTTCGTGGATATCTAGACGACTTGAAACCGTTAGACGATGATCTCACTTTTCTCTATAAATACACACACTCTCACACACATAGAACACACACACCACCCAACTCCACTCTCTCTCTTGCTCCCTCTCCCTCTCTCGGCCGTGAACCACCACAACCATCCATCCATTTTTCGGTTCTCGTCTTGCCATTCCAAGTGTACACAAGGGTTGAGGATCTCGTATTAGGAGTTGTGAAGCAAGCGGAAGTTGGAGGACCTCGTTCATTTGCTTTTATCCACGCCGTTTTCGCCAAAGATCTTCCCTAGCCCCGAGCTAGAGGTATAACATTTTAAACTTGTTCTTGAACGTATCTAAAGTGGTTAAAAGGATTTTTAACGGTTAAAAGTCGGTAACCCATCTTTTGAATCTTTAAAGTCTACAAAAACTCGAATATCGTTGGATAAAAGGTCATGTCTTGTGTAAATGTCGTAGTATTTGAATATGTTGATTGTAGAGACCCGATCTATGATGTGGTGGCTCTTATCATCGTTTAACCCGACTTTGTTAAGATCCCGAATCTTGACATACGCTTGTTTCTTTTGTACAAGGGTTAAAAGGTGAAACTCCACCACACGGGAAACATGAACTTGTGTAAAAATGTTTTGACATGAAAAATAGTATTTAAAACGAGCCGATCTACGTATGTACAAGTGGTATATTCGTAGAACCGGGTGTCGAGAAAATCATGTTTTTATATAAGTTGGGTAACATGTTTACAATGGTGATTTTTTATAAACTACAAGTGTATGAACACTTGTGAAACGAAAGGTCCGACAAAATAACAATTTTTATAAAAATTGTCGGGAAGTTGTAAAGAGTGATTTGTTCCAAAAACGGGGTTTTTGCAGGACTAAACTATTTTATACATAGATCCACTAAATATAACGAGATCTACACAATAGTTTTAGAAAAACTACAAGTTCATGTAATAATGCGATTTTACATACTAGTCTACAAGTTTGAAGTGTTGAAACTTGTTTAAATGTGTTGGAAATTGATTGGTTGATTTAAAGAAATTGTTGGAATGATTTTGTAAAAGAAAATGATACGCTTGAAAGCGTGGCCACCTCCAGTTACAGGGGAAACTCTGGCGAAATTTTTCTAAAAATCTAACACTTAGAATTATTTACAAGTGTTAAACTATTTTGAGATGTTTTCAAACTATATTTCGCCATGACTTTATTTATTAAATAATCGGAGGTGGGATTTTCATAAAAACTAAACGTGATGAATATTTATTCGATAAATATATTTTTCACAACACTGTTTATGATTATTTTGTGAAAATGTATAAATATTGTTTTTAGAGTAAAAATAATATTTACTAACTTGTCGAACCCAAAATAATACCAACGCTTATACGACAAACATATAAGTTACAATGGTAATTACTATTACCACTAAATCGCCAAAACGTAACTTACGCTTTATCCGGAAATATTCACAAATGCGGATATTGTCAACGTATTATTTTGGAAAGTATTATACGAAGAGAAAATATATTATTTTTGAGAAAAAATAATTATATTTTGGAATGAGAAATAAAATATATTAAGTGAGACTTAATATTATAAACACGCATGTATTAATTCCCCCATCCTTGGGAAGGAGATTTACTACCAAGTATATACACGGAACGGTTGTCTAACCGTTTCCCAAAAAATTAAACTATAAAGCTAATGCACGGCCATCCGTCTAATAGAATTAGCACATGTAGGTCGTTGCGCAGCAGTTGGATATTTGGATTACTTGGTATTGTGACGCACTCACTGTGAGTTCATGTCCCCCTTTTCTCTTTACTGTTTTCAGTTTTATAAACTGCGGGGGTGAAATACATGTTACAATGATTATGAATATGTTTATACATGGTATGGTTAGCGTAAGGAGGTTTGTTACTCAGATCATGTGAGTGGGTAGGCACAACTTGAGGCCATTAATCCTTGTAGTAGGACCGAGGGACAGGAGCGGTAGATCTATCTGGGTGTAGCGAGCCTAGCCCCAGGTCCAGCATAACGGACCTCGGGGTGACTTAGTGCCCGACGCATAAATCCGCTAGGTTTGAGTCATCCCTACTTGCACTTCACACGTATCAATGGCCTTGCAAACCATTGGTGATCTCTTTTTTTTCCTTATTTGCTACATACCAGGTTTTTGATAAAGATAAAGGTTTGTTTACGCACTTTCGCATGAACTCGCTCAACATTATTGTTGATTTTTCAACTTACATGTATTTCAGGAAACTAACGATCTGGCGCGGTATGGCTTGTTTTCCGCTGCATTAGGCCCGAGGTCATCCAGGGTTCGAGGCTTGTGACTCTTTCCTGGACAAGTCACAGTCCTTCAATCATGTTTATGTTAAGTTTGCATTTGTAATGTTTAGACAAGTTTATGGTTGTTGGGTGTTAACCCGTTAAGACAATGTTTTACCATTTTATTTTTAATGGATGATCTTGCATATTTTAATTCATATAGCTTGTTATGATTAAGCTATGGTATTAAGAAGTCACACCAAATTAACCACGCTTCCGCAAAGCCAGGGTGTGACATGACGAGCCGAGCTCGAACCCAGTCGAGCTCGGGTTCGGCTCGTTTACACCCCTAGATCGGATGGTCGTCCGATCGGATGGTCGTCCGATCGGATGGCTATTCGATCGAGCAACTGTTTGTTTGAAATTCGTTAAGTTGAAAAGTTTGCGGTTTGACCGAGACAGTGTGACAACGTGTTAAACAACAGAAATCACATCAAGTCCAACTCGTCCAATCGGATGGGAATCACCCCGTTCAACCAGACTTAACTATTCTTGACGTAGTTTCATGTTCAACCTGTGAATCAGTCGTCTCTTCGATAGGAATCCATTATCAGACCGATTCTCCACTAGAGAACGAGTAGAGCACCTGAATGAGCTTAGATTCTATCGGTTTTGCATAGAAGAGTGTAAAAGAACATTGAAGAAAGTATGAAAATATCTTTCAACTCTTTTAATCTTGTGAGGTTCGTGTAAAATAGGGTAGAAATCCTTTAGATCTGAACCGTTATTGATGAGATGAGGTCTCACTTCAATGTTCATAAGAGCTCCATGATGACGTCACCTTAGAACAGCCCAAATCAGAAGATTTCACGGTGGAAATATGAGATTTGTTGGTGAAGATGATGAGATGGTGCGTGCTGATGATAGAAGTACAAGATTTAGGATGAGATACTTACGGAATCGCGAGGAACCGAGAGAAAAGTGCTTGGAAGCGTGCTGGTCGGATGAGGTTGTCACATCAACGAACAGTTGATGTGACCAGTGGGGTATTTATAGGTGAGAGGGAGAAAGGCGGTGGGAAGTTACGTGGGTCGTATGACCGTTTGATCGAAGGGTCATTCGATCGGGCGGCTTGTGCGAGTTGGTTTTCCGACTTTCGTTTCGTTCGACGTGTTTTGTTGCGTTACGAATTGTGGACACATTAAGCGTTTTAGCGACATAGATAGCGTCGTGTTAGTGTGATAGTTTGAGTTGCGCGCGCCTGCGAGTGCGTGTTTAGATTGTTCCAACAATTCCATTATTATTATTATTATTATTATATATAACAGGTCATAGCATAAGTAATTGCGTTGAGTTTGCGACGCTTTACGACGATTGATGGGAACCGCTTAAGTACTCACGCGATGTCATCGTTAGCGTGATTGCGTTGTCTCACAACGATCGGGGGGGGGGGTAGCTTAACTATTCACGCGATGTCATCGTTAGCGTTAGTGTATGCGTTGTGATGTGCGATATAGCGTGAGAAAGTATGCGAGTATAAGCGAAATAGCGTTGTAAGCGATATAGTTACATTATGATCTGAATCTCTGGTGCTAAGCGTAACGAGTGTAGCGAGAGTAACAAGCACGAAGGTGCGGGTTGTTACATGAAGAATGATTAGATAAATTTGACTTCAATATAAAAAAAAAACTAGTTATTAAAGTCATTAATACCCAATTAAAAAGTTCCCAAAAGATTGGAAATCATAAAAGAAATACATAAAAGAATTGTCTTCACCAAGTGATGTAAGAGTTTAACCAAGCATTGCCTTTGTTTAACAAAGACTCTTACTATCGATCTTGGATCCTAAGACTACTACACACACTCTAAATGATGGAAAATGGATGATTGTGACAACCCTCACCAAATCAGGTATCCGTACGAATTAATTAATATTTAATTACTGCTTAATTACTGTGCTTGCTTACAATTATGGTTAAACTGCTGCTTGAATACTGATACATGCACATACTTGCATCATACTTTATTTGCTGTCACTCTATTATTTACATACAGTACTTTAGTGACAAACTTGATGCACAAAAGCACAGTAGCACAATGAACGGATAACCCATTAAACGTGCTGACATAGCCAGCACCAGACAGACACTGCCTCTAAGGCCTGTATGAGCCAGAGATAGTTTACTACACTAGTAGAGAGTGTAGGGAAATGAGGGTTGTAGAACTGCGTAACTAGGTGATAGTTATAGTGACCGGATGTGCCAAAAATATGATATAAAAACAAAATTCTGCACTTTAACCCAAAATTCAGCATTTAAGCTAACTAGTAAAGTGCAAAAACATGGAAAAATAATACTAGACACTTTCCAAAGTGTCGGGAACTCTTTGTGTCACTAAAAATAATAATAAAGACACTTTAAAGCTTTGTTTGACACTTTAACGGATCAGTATCCAACCGAACAACCGGACTTAACCCGGGACATAAAAATATTGTCAATGACACTATTTTCCTTTTCTAAGCCAGTTGGGGTCCCCGAATACCCTAACACCCGTTACAAATTACTATACACTAATAATTAATATTAATCACCAACTAAACTAAACTAGTTATCTAATTGGTTAAAGATCTAACCAAATAAGACCCCCCCCCCCCCAACGATTGTTTCCCCCTAGGGGACACCACCCTTACACTTTAATTATTTTAACCAAGATTGCTTAATATCAAGGAAACATATTATATAGTGGACAATGGGATTGCATGGATTTAAATAAGCTTGTGGACTAGGACTACCATTTCATTCCAAACACAACAAAAAAAAATTATTCTTCTTTCCCTTCTCATTACCTACGGCCGAACTCCCTCACACATCCACCCATTTTCAATCTTTGGATCTTGCCATTTTACATACAATACAAAGGTGAAGGATCACATACGAGGAGACCCGGGGCTTACGGATTGCCAAGGACCTCACCACAACGCTATTAACCACCCATTTTTCGTCTAGTTTCTTCCCTAGCCTCGAGCTAGTAGTAAGTGACTCTAAACACCCTATTGATCTTGTCTAAAGTGGTTAATAAAAGATTTAACGGGTAAAAATCATAAACACTAGAGATCAAAGTTTAAAGTCTTGTAAAGAAGATGAGCAAAGTGGATAAAGAGAATCTAGTAGTGTAAAACATGTGAATCTTGTTTTGTTATGACTATTTATTGTTGTTGATTGCTAGTGTTGGAATGGATCGTCATCAAACCACGCTAGATCATGTTCATGGAACATGAACTAGCCTTATGTTAAGTCGTAAAGTTATTAGATGACGAACCCTTTCAAACATAAACATGAACTTGTGTAAAAACATTTTTTCTTATGAAATAGAGTTCTAAACTAGTAGATCTAAGAATCTACAAGTGGTATTTTCGAAGAACCAAGAGTAAAATGAAATCATATTTTTAAAGCCGGATCTTTCACAAACTAAAGATGTTTTTGAGAACACACAAGTGTATAGACACTTGTGTAACAAAAAGTTTTGACAACGAATTATTTTTGTAATTTTTGACAAGAAGTTGTTGTGACAACTCGAACTTTAGACTTATCTTGTAACGTTACATGCTTATGTGTGCTACATTATTTGGTTTAATGTTATGTGAGTGTATTTATTATGTTATGATTATGTGATTACATTACTTGACCGAACCGCACAACACTAGCTCATCGCACAAGCCCATTTGGGCTACACTTTGCATTCGGATCAATGAGTAGCCGAGTTGGGCTCGGCCCACTCCCCTTTCACGCAAACAAACACCCTTGGGGGGGGGGGAGTGTTCTCTCATTTGCTACAATTCTCATAACACACACACACAAAACCCTAGACGACTTTCTCTCTCTCTCTCGTTTTGCTTGGA
Source organism: Helianthus annuus (assembly GCF_002127325.2). Lineage (NCBI taxonomy): Eukaryota > Viridiplantae > Streptophyta > Magnoliopsida > Asterales > Asteraceae > Helianthus > Helianthus annuus. Next base: position 75,620,056 of record NC_035441.2, read on the forward strand.
ACCCGACGGCACAAGATCACCCTCTTGTTTGGATCATCCTCTTCTACTATTGATCGGTTAGTGTTTAATATTGATGTTGTGTTATGTGTGTTACATGATATTGTATTTTTCCATGATTCGGTACGATAATTAGGATTGTATGGTGAACAATAATAGTCATATGATAATATGCTTTGAACCGGATTGAATGATGATAAATATAATCGGCTGTGATATGGATTATATTGATAGATAATCATGTGCTAGTGAATCGGGTTATGCATGTAATCGGCTTGTTTGTGGTTGAATGTTAATGTTTGGATTTGATGTTCATGTTATGATGCTACTAGGGTTCATATGAATTTGTGATAGATTATGCTTGTTTGATCGACTAAGGATTGGGATAGAATCTTTGATTTTGTTAATTGATTGTGAATATGGAAACTGATAAACTAATTGTAACCGAATTGCTTGATTATTGGAATGATTGAACTGATCGCACAAGACCTCCTGTCGCACAAAAGGCCCAATCGCACTAGTCAGCCGATTCGCACAAGATCAGATCATTCAAGATCTGATCCAACCGCACAAGCTCTCGGTCGTACAAGATTGACCTGATCGCACAAGTTGATCTTGGTCTATTTGGATTGGGCCGTGGTTATGTTAGATAGTTGTTACTATTGTTATTGGACCGCCCAAGCCCATCTGACTCGCACAAGATCCTTTGGATCGCACAATAGTGTTAACTGTTGGGCCGCATATTATTTGTTGGGCCGTAGACATGGGCTGAGTATTAGAGTTGATCGCACAACCCAGTTCACTCGCACAAGGGTTACCGGATCGTACATATAATGCTTGTTTAACCGATTGGGCCTCAAGCCCAATCCTGATCGCACAACCTGTATGAAGCGCACAAGTCACTTATGTTATTTGTTTATAGCTATTGGGCCGGACAGCCCAAGGCCCAACCGCACAAGACTTAGCAGTCGCACAAGCTGGTTGATGTTTAACTTTATTAGGCCGGGAATGATGTTGGATTGTTTATGATGTTGGGCCGGGATTGGTTGGATCGCACATCATGATTGGGCTAACCACTATTGGGATGAATCTAAATTGCACAAGTATGAGTGTTATATGCTTTTGACTGTTATGTACGATACGTGTTTAATCATGATCTTCACCTGTTCATAATCGTGTTAACTTATGTGATACATACGTGCATTATTTGAAGTCAAAACCTGACTTGTGTGGTAACCCTGTTAGGACGTGGTTGACCACCTTTAGTTCAAGAAACCCTTTAGTGTGTATCTGCCGAGCAACCCAAGGTGAGTTCACACTCTTACCAAGGCATGGGATTCCCGGGGTGATGGGAATGGGATTGATAAGGATAAGGTTGAATAGACTCATACGGACACTGCTACTAGACTACCATACCATCGTCCTCGGTTGTGCAGGACACATACGTAAAACCTACGTATAACTAAGTTACTCGCTATCCTCGGTTGTGAAGGATACTCACGTAAAACCTGCGTGAACGGATACTCACTACTGCCTCGGTTGTGTCAGGCACTTACGTAAAACCTACGTAAACCCCCACGTACCATATCCTCGGTTGTGAAGGATACTTACGTAAATCCTACGTGAACTTGTACGTATTACTGTTCTCGGTTGTGAAGAACACTTATGGTTACGCATAGTCTAGTGGATTAATAACATGGGAAGCCCCCACCAATAGAAACCTATATTGGCCCAGTAGAGCCACCTGATACTCATGAACTTACTATTACGCATTTACTTTCTGTGAACTCGCTCAACTAGTTGTTGAATCTCTGCTGCATGCCTTGCAGGACCTTAGGTACTAATGGAGCTTGCACAAGGAGGAGCAGGTCGTTGTGGGCAGATGGGTCGTGATTACTTATTAAACACTTATGACGTGTTCAAACATTAATACTTTTGTTGGGTTTTACATAAATGCTTCCGCTACATTTACTTATGTTGGTTTTGATAAACACCTTTCGTATTGATGGATAACTTTTACTATTTAATTACATGTTCAATAAGATTGGTGGCTTGATCCTGGTCATGTCACGCTCCCAAGCGGTGATACTCCGCACGTGGATTTTGGGGGTGTGACAAATTGGTATCAGAGCCATTGGTTATAGAGAACTTGGTTTTAATATGGGAAAACGTTTTTATTAAAACCAGACTATAACCAGAACAGTGCTCTCAACGATACACAACGACGCTTCGCTCCACGTGCAAGACTCGACATCCTAGGTAATAAGGTTTATGTTTATTACCTGCATGCTAGAACTATATAGAACTTTGCTCGCATTACGCTTAGATACACATGACTTTATTACATGAGAATACCTACGTGCTTACGCTTTTCTATCATCGCCCTACTCGCGAACCATTCTCACTTACGCTACTTTTACAATGAAGATCATGTCGGGACGAATCAACATGACTCAAGCCCAGCTAGAGGCTCTCGTTCAAGCTCAAGTTGCTGCGGCACTTGCAGCTGCTCAAGCAGGTAGTATACCCTGCAGTATAGACTCATACTAGGATCCTTAGATCCTGCATTAACTCTCGTATTTAATCTCGTCCTATTCATACACAATAGGTCAACACGCGCAGCAACCTGTCTGCACTTTCAAGAACTTCATGGACTGTCGTCCAAGTACTTTCAGCGGCACAGAGGGGGCAGTTAGACTCCTCCACTGGTTTGAAAAGCTCGAGTATGTGTTCCAGATGTGTGAATGCCCTGAGGCTCGCAGGGTGAAATACGCCACTGGCACGCTGGAAGGAATAGCACTAACTTGGTGGAACGCCCAAGTTCAGATCTTAGGGTTGGCAGCTGCTAACGCCACACCCTGGAATGATTTCAAGGAACTGATCAAGAGGGAGTATTGTACTCGGGAAGACATCCATAAGCTGGAGGATGAGTTTTACCATCTGAAGATGACTGGATCAGAGATTGAAGCTTACACCAAAAGGTCAAACGAACTGGCCGTGCTGTGTCCAACTATGGTGGACCCTCCAATTAAGCGCATTGAGTTGTATCTCAAAGGGTTGGCGCCAGAGATCCAAAGCCACGTTACTTCGGCTAATCTTGATAACATCCAAGATATTCAACGCCTCGCTCACCGCATCACAGACCAGGCAGTGGATCAGAACAAACTGCCTAAACGTATCAGCGCTACTGCTACCGTTACTACTTCAGCTACTCCTGCTACTCCCAGTAACAGTAAGAGAAAATGGGATGGGGATTCCAGCAAGGGATCAGCTTCAGTTCAGTCTCAGGCCCAGCAGCGGAAGACTGACAGTTATCAGAGTCCCAGCCAGCATTCCTCAGGTAGTCACAGGCAGGGCGGATATCGAGGGAACCTCCCAAAGTGCAACAACTGCGACAGACACCACAGTGGCCAGTGTAACAAGGGTCGCTGCCAAAGATGCCTCAAGACGGTTCATGAGGCCAAGGATTGTAGAAGCCCTCGTCCTGCGAACCAGAACCAGCAGCAGCCACAAGCACAGCAGAATCAGCAACAGGGCAACAAGGGATGCTTTCATTGTGGTGCAGAAGGTCACTTCAAAAGGCACTGCCCTCAGTTAAACAGGAACCAGAACAACAACAATAACAACAATCAGGGCAATGGCAACAACAACAACGGGGGAAACCACAACGGCAACGAGGCAAGGGGTCGTGCATTTGTGTTAGGGCAGGGTGACGCCAGGAATGATCCCAACGTCGTTATGGGTAAGTTTCTCCTCGACAACATTTACGTTACTGCTTTGTTTGATTCGGGTGCGGATACAAGTTACATGTCTTTGAAAATGAGTAAATTGTTAAAACGTACATCAACACCTTTAAACACCAAACACGTCATAGAACTAGCTAACGGTAAGAGTCTAGAAGCCACGCAGATAGTCAGGGGTTATAGTATCGTCTTAGCCAGTCAAGTTTTCTCCATCGACCTTATTCCCATAGCCTTGGGAAGCTTCGACATCGTCATAGGGATGGATTGGTTATCCCAACATCAGGCAGAGATCTTATGCAGCGAAAAGATTATTCGCATTCCCCGTTCTGGTCAAGAACCTCTCGAGGTCCAAGGCGACAAGAGTGGTGCTGTGGTTGGCATCATCTCTTTCTTGAAGGCTCAGAAGTGTCTGCGAAAGGGTCACACCGCAATCTTGGCACTCGTTTCGGATGCATCAGTGAAGGAAAAGAAACTGGAGGATATTCCGGTTGTACGCGACTACCCTCAGGTGTTTCCTGAAGACTTACCTGGCTTACCGCCTCATCGTCAGGTCGAATTCCAAATCGAGCTCGCTCCGGGAGCAGCACCCATAGCTCGCGCACCATATCGTCTAGCTCCATCAGAATTAGAGGAACTGTCAAAGCAGCTACAAGAGCTCTTGGAAAAGGGCTTCATTCGTCCAAGCTCTTCGCCTTGGGGAGCTCCAGTGTTATTCGTGAGAAAGAAAGACGGTACGTTCAGAATGTGCATCGACTACCGTGAACTGAACAAGGTGACGGTGAAGAACCGTTATCCTCTTCCACGCATAGACGACTTATTCGACCAGTTGCAAGGGTCGTGTTACTACTCCAAGATAGACTTGAGGTCTGGTTATCATCAACTGAGAGTCTGAGATGAGGACGTCTCCAAGACAGCATTTAGAACTCGCTACGGCCACTACGAGTTTCTTGTCATGCCGTTCGGGTTAACGAACGCGCCTGCCGTATTTATGGACCTTATGAACAGGGTGTGCAAACCCTACCTTGACAAGTTCGTCATTGTTTTCATCGACGACATCCTGATCTACTCCAAGAGCCAGGAGGAACACGAGCAGCATCTACGCCTTATTTTGGAACTCCTACGGAAGGAACAGCTGTACGCTAAATTTTCGAAATGTGACTTCTGGCTTCGTGAAGTCCACTTCCTAGGCCACGTAGTGAACAAGGATGGGATCCATGTCGATCCATCCAAGGTAGATTCGATCAGAAACTGGCCTGCACCACGTACGCCAACGGAAATACGCCAATTCTTGGGTTTGGCGGGTTACTACAGACGGTTTATTAAAGACTTTTCAAAGGTTGCTCAGCCGCTTACGCTACTGACACAGAAGGGTGTCACCTATCGCTGGGGAGAACCCCAGGAGACTGCTTTTCAGCACCTAAAGGATAGACTTTGCAGTGCACCTATCCTCTCTTTGCCAGAGGGCACAGACGACTTCGTGGTTTATTGTGATGCATCCATCCAGGGTCTTGGATGTGTGTTAATGCAGCGCGACAGGGTCATTGCTTACGCCTCGCGCCAACTTAAGATTCACGAACGGAACTACACGACGCACGATTTAGAGCTGGGAGCTGTTGTTTTCGCGCTTAAGATATGGCGACACTACCTGTACGGTACCAGGTGCACGATTTACACCGATCACAGGAGTCTCGAGCATATCCTTAAGCAAAAGGATTTGAACATGCGTCAACGACGATGGGTTGAACTTCTGAACGACTACGAATGCGCCATCAAGTACCATCCAGGCAAAGCCAATGTTGTGGCTGACGCTCTTAGTCGGAAAGACACTTTACCTCGGCGCGTGCGAGCGCTACAGCTTACGATTCAGTCAAGCCTTCTAGCACAGATACGAACTGCTCAGATGGAAGCACTAAAACCAGAAAATGTTAGGGTTGAAGCCCTACGCGGCTCACGACAGCGATTAGAACAGAAGGCAGACGGCGCCTCCTATGTAACAGGGCGTATTTGGGTCCCACTGTATGGCGGTCTACGCGAACTGGTAATGGATGAAGCTCACAAGTCACGCTATTCGGTACATCCAGGATCGGATAAAATGTACCATGACATCAGAACTACATACTGGTGGCCTAGCATGAAGGCCCACATCGCTACTTACGTTGGCAAGTGCTTGACCTGTGCGAGAGTCAAGGTTGAATACCAGAAACCAGCGGGCCTACTTCAGCAGCCTAAGATACCTCAATGGAAATGGGAAGAAATTTCCATGGATTTCGTTACAGGCCTACCCAGATCCCAGCGTGGGAATGATACTATATGGGTGATCGTGGATCGACTCACCAAGTCTGCACACTTCCTAGCTATAAAGGAAACGGATAAGTTCTCCACTCTCGCAGACATCTACCTCAAAGAAGTTGTTTCGAGGCACGGGTGCCCACCTCCATCATTTCGGATCGGGATGCACGATTCATGTCAGAACTATGGCAAGCAATGCACAAATCTTTCGGCTCACGATTAGACATGAGCACAGCATATCATCCTCAGACGGATGGGCAGTCTGAGCGAATGATTCAAACTCTTGAAGACATGCTTCGGGCATGTGTTATCGATTTCGGCAACGGCTGGGAAAAGCATCTCCCTTTGGTGGAGTTTTCGTATAATAACAGTTACCACACTAGCATACAAGCCGCTCCATTCGAGGCATTGTACGGATGTAAATGTCGGTCACCTCTCTGTTGGGCAGAGGTGGGGGATAGTCAGATCACGGGTCCAGAGATTGTAGTGGACGCCACGGAAAAGATAGCACAGATACGACAACGCATGGCGGCAGGACGCGACCGTCAGAAAGCCTACGCGGACAAGCGTAGAAAGCCATTGGAATTTCAGGTCTGGGACCGGGTTTTACTAAAAGTCTCGCCCTGGAAGGGTGTGGTTCGTTTTGGCAAACGGGGCAAACTGAATCCGCGGTACGTCGGACTGTCACACCCCCAAAATCCACACGCGGAGTATCACCGCTTGGGAGCGTGACTGACCAGGACCAAGCCACCAATCATATAGAACATTGTATAAAGTAAAAGTAATTGCAGTATAATTCAGAACAAATCCATATGAAAGGTGTTTCCAAAACATAAGCCAGTTATCAATGTTTAGCGGAAGCGTATATATAAAAATATCCAATGTAAAAGTGTATCAAGTATCATATGGGTTCCATATGATGTTCACGATCCAAGTCCACAACGACCGCGCCTCCAGTGCAAGCTCCCAGTACCTAACGATCTGCGAGGCATGTAAAGGAAAGGATCAACAAAATAGTTGAGCGAGTTCACAGTACGTAAATGCGTAATAGTAAGTAACGGGTGGCTCTACCGGGCCAATAGTAAGTTATACAGGTGGGGGCTTCCCATGTTAAGTGACCACTAGACTATTCGTATTATGACCACGTAGGTGTTATCCCAACCTACGGAAGAAGTAAGTAATGCGTACACGTATGTCTTACGTGCGTATCCTTTGTATCGAGGATAGTAATTTGCATATGACCACGTAGGTGTTATCCCAACCTACGGAAGAAGTAAGTAATGCGTACACGTATGTCTTACGTGCGTATCCTTTGTATCGAGGATAGTAATTGGCATCTGACCACGTAGGTGTTATCCCAACCTACGGAACCACGTAGGTGTTTTCCAACCTACGGAACCGTCCTGACATCCGAGGACTATGATAGGTGATAGTCTAGGAAAAGCGTAGTGTATGTACGTTATTAGTTTATCATCAAGCCTTTAACCCATTCCCACAACCCGGGAATCCCATGCCTTAGTAAGAGTGTGAACTCACCTTGGTTTGCTCGGTATGCTAGGTTATGTACTCACAAGTAATTAATCACGTCCTATTGTATGCATGTATAACAAATCAGTTCATGTTCGCAATGATACGTATGCAAATCGAGTGTCACACAATTGCAAATGTAAACATTCATCATCAAGCATGGCATGTCAAGTAAATCAAACATACATTCCACTATCTTTCGAAAGATGTTTATAACCTACCATCCTTCGAATCCAACCTTATCTTTCGACACATTAGTGATCTTTCGACACTTACAAGTTTTCACAGTTATCTTTCGGACTAGTTGGTATGTTTCGTACCATCAGTCATCTTTCGACCTAAGGTATCTTTCGGTCAACTTAATTATGTTTCGGTCATATCTATCCTTCGGTCAATGCTATGTTTCGACTACCAGCATCTTTCGACACTACCTATGTTTCGACAAACAGTATCTTTCGATCAATCAACAGTTACGTTTTCACAATCAGTTACGTTTTCACAGGAACAGCAACCCTAATCATCTGTACAGCCGTCATCATCATTACCAAATCATCAGAATCATTTAGCACATCTAATCATAACGCAATCATCCAGAAATCATTGTCTAGCATGAACCTAGTTTAAACGTATCACGAAACCGGTTAACGCACATTAACACATCATCAAACCCTATGTGAAATCTATATCGATATTCAATCGTATCCAAAATCATGATATTCAGGCATGTATCAGTTCAGGTTACATCAACAATCAAGAACACACTACACGTGAACACATACGCATATAAACGAACGATCGAATCAAATAGATTTTACTAACCGAAATGAGGGTTTGGTCGCAAGGGTCTCCTGTGGTTACTAGCTTGCCGTCACAGTTTGGAGAGCTCTAGGGTTGGGAATATGATAGAAAATGACAGCCGGTACATGTTGATACGTATTTATACGTATTACAGAAATGGGCCAAGCCCATCTGAAAGACTGGGCCGAAGGATCTGGGTTCCAGTCGAAGGATATGGTCTTGGTTCGAAGGATATGTTTCGAGATCCTTCGAACCGGCAGTTGATCCTTCGAATCGAAGGATATCTTTCGGGGTCCTTCGATTGGCATAACATGTTTCGATCTAAACTAAGTGTTTTAATAATATTCCAATAATAACTTTAATACCACAGCAAGTAATCACATATGTGCAACACGACAATTCATTTCATCAAAACACAACGTGTACAATTACAAGTCCATAATCCAAACAACTAAGCAGTCAAAGTCAACGCGCATTTAATGCGAAAGCGAAAGTCAGAAACTCGAGTTGTCACATTATCCCCAACTAATTGAAAATTTCGTCCCGAAATTTGGTATGCACTCACTGAGGAAGCTAGGTAAGCTGTATCGTTTACTGGTTTTCCTGGGGTGTCACATCATCCCCCCGTTGATTTGGAATTTCGTCCCGAAATTCAGTAGTAGTAGCTTCAGCCTCAGTAGTGGTTGTATTGGTTTCGAATAACTGGGGTACTTTTCTGTCATCTAATCCTCGCGTTCCCAGGTGTACTCTGGGCCACGTCGGGAGTTCCAACGAACTCGAACAAGAGGGATTCTCTTGTGTTTGAGGACCTTCACATCCCGGTCCGTGATTTCAAGTGGTTCCTCGACGAACTGCAACCGCTCGTCGATAGTGAGTTCCTTAAAAGGAACTATAAGGGTCTCATCTGATAGGCATTTCTTCAGATTCGACACGTGAAATACATTGTGAACTGCACCGAGTTCAGGAGGTAGGTTCAACTTGTAGGCTACCTTGCCAATCTTTTCTGTAATTTCGAATGGTCCGACGTACCGCGGATTTAGTTTGCCCCGTTTGCCAAAACGTACCACACCCTTCCAGGGTGAAACTTTCAATAAAACCCGGTCCCCGACCTCAAATTCCAATGGCTTTCTACGCTTGTCCGCGTAGGCTTTCTGACGGTCGCGTGCTGCCGCCATGCGTTGTCGTATCTGTGCAATCTTTTCTGTGGCGTCCACTACAATCTCTGGACCCGTAATTTGACTATCCCCCACCTCTGCCCAACAGAGAGGTGACCGGCATTTACGTCCGTACAATGCCTCAAATGGAGCGGCTTGAATGCTGGTATGGTAACTGTTATTGTACGAGAACTCCACCAAAGGGAGATGCTTTTCCCAGCCGTTGCCGAAATCGATAACACACGCCCTAAGCATGTCTTCAAGTGTTTGGATCGTACGCTCAGACTGTCCATCCGTCTGAGGGTGATAGGTTGTGCTCATGTCTAGCCGTGAGCCAAAAGATTTATGCATTGCTTGCCATAGTTCCGACGTGAATCGTGCATCGCGATCCGAAATGATAGAATTTGACACTCCGTGCCTTGAAACAACTTCTTTCATGTAGATGTCTGCTAGGGTAGAAAACTTATCCGTTTCTTTGATTGCCAAGAAGTGAGCAGACTTTGTGAGTCGATCAACTATGACCCATATTGTATCGTTTCCATGCTGAGATCTGGGTAAACCCGTGACGAAATCCATGGAAATTTCTTCCCATTTCCATTGAGGTATCTTAGGCTGCTGAAGTAAGCCAGCTGGTTTCTGATGTTCAACCTTGACTCTCGCACCGGTCAAGCATTTTCCACGTACGTAGCGATGTGGGCCTTCATGCTAGGCCAGCAATAAGTAGTTCTGATGTAGTGATACATCTTGTCCGACCCTAGATGTACCGAGTAGCGAGACTTGTGAGCTTCATCCGTTACAAGTTCGCGTAGACCGTCGTAAAGTGGGACCCAAATACGCCCCGTTAGATGGTAGGCGCCGTCTGCCTTCTGTTCCATCTGTTGTCGTGAGTCGCGTAAGGCTTCAGCCTTGACGTTTTCAGGCTTCAGTGCTTCTATCTGAGCAGCTCGTATCTGTGCTGGAGGACTAGACTGAATCGTAAGCTGTAGCGCTCGCACGCGCTTAGGTAGAGTGTCCTTCCGACTGAGGGCGTCTGCCACAACATTGACTTTGTCTGGATGGTACATGATGGCGTATTCGTAGTCGCTAAGTAGTTCAACCCATCTTCGTTGACGCATGTTCAAATCCTTCTGCTTAAGGATATGCTCGAGACTCCTGTGATCGGTGTAAATCGTGCACTTGGTACCGTACAGGTAGTGTCGCCATATCTTAAACGCGAAAACAACAGCTCCCAGCTCTAAATCGTGCGTCGTATAGTTCCGTTCATGAACCTTGAGTTGCCGAGAAGCGTAGGCTATCACTTTATCACGTTGCATCAACACACATCCAAGACCCTGGATGGATGCATCACAGTATACCACGAAGTCATCTGTGCCCTCTGGCAATGAGAGAATAGGTGCGCTGCAGAGCCTATCCTTTAAGTACTGAAAAGCGGTTTCCTGAGAATCTCCCCAACGGTAGGTGACACCTTCCTGTGTCAGCATTGTAAGCGGCTGCGCGATCTTGAAGAAGTCTTTGATAAATCACCTGTAGTAACCCGCCAAACCCAAGAATTGGCGTATCTCTGTTGGTGTACGCGGTGCTGGTCTGTTCCTGATCGAATCTATCTTGGATGGATCGACATGGATCGCATCCCTGTTCACTACATGGCCTAAGGAGTGGACTTCACGTATCCAGAAGTCGCATTTAGAAAACTTGGCGTACGTTTGCTCCTTCCGAAAAGTTCCAAGATAAGACGTAAGTGTTGCTCATGTTCTTCCTGACTCTTGGAGTAGATCAGAATGTCGTTGATGGAGACAAGGACAATTTGTCCAGGTAGGGTTTGCACACCCTGTTCATAAGGTCCATAAATACGGCAGGTGCGCTCAATAATATCAAACCATTCATCATATCAAACATGAAGTATAGCAGTTAAAATAATTCATAAAACCCAACATGATTAATGTTCAAACCAAACTTTGTTTGAGTAGCGTAAACATAATAATAAAAATCCAAGACAAGTTATGAGTTCAATTAGCGTTCATTGCGTCTCCTCCTCCTAACATGAAAACTCGACCTCTTGCCTCGTTGCCATTGTTATTGTTGTTTCCCCCGTTGTTGTTGTTATTGTTCCCGTTGCCCTGATTGTTGTTGTTGTTGTTCTGGTTCCTGTTTAGCTGCGGGCAGTGTCTCTTGATGTGACCTTCAGCACCACAATTATAGCACCCCTTGTTGCCCTGTTGCTGATTCTGCTGAGCGTGTGGCTGCTGCTGACCCTGGTTCTGGTTCGCAGGACGAGGGCTCCTGCAGTCTTTGGCCTCATGACCCATCTTGAGGCATCTTTGACAACGACCTCTGTTACACTGGCCGCTGTGGTGCCTGTTGCAGTTGTTACATTTCGGAAGATTTCCCCGATATCCTCCCTGTTTGTGACTACCCGAAGAGTGCTGACTGGGGCTTTGATAACCTTCAGTCTTTCGTTGCTGAGCCTGGGACTGGACTGACGCTGATGCTTTACTTGAATCCCCCTCCCATTTTCGCTTATTGTCACTGGGAGTAGCAGTAGTAGCAGACGTAGTAGCAGTAGCAGTAGCGCTGATGCGCTTAGGCAGGCGATTCTGATCCACGGCCTGATCTGTGATGCGATGAGCGAGACGCTGGATCTCCTGGATGTTGTCGAGGTTAGCTGAGGTAACATGGCTCTGAATTTCTGGAGCCAAACCTTTGAGATACAACTCGATACGCTTGTATGGAGGGTCCACCATAGTTGGACACAGCACGGCCAGCTCATTTGACCGTTTAGTATACGCTTCAATCTCTGATCCAACCATTTTCAGATTATACAGCTCGTCTTCCAACTTGTGAATATCTTCACGTGTACAATACTCTCTCTTGATAAGTTCTTTGAATTCGTTCCAGGGTGTGGCGTTAGCAGCTGCCAACCCGAATATCTGCACTTGCGCGTTCCACCAAGTTAACGCGATTCCCTCTAGGGTACCGGTAGCGTATTTCACCCTGCGTTCCTCAGGGCATTCACACATTTCGAATACTGATTCTAGCTTCTCGAACCAGTGAAGGAGTCCAACTGCTCCTTCTGTGCCGCTAAACGTGCTGGGACGGCATTCCATAAAGTTCTTGAATGTGCAGGCAGGTTGTTGCTGAGCGGGTTGACCTATTGTGTACGAATAGGGCAAAGTTAAATACGAGAATTAATGTAGGATCTAAAGATCCTAGTGCCTATACTGCAGGGTATACTACCTGCTTGGGCGGCTGCAACTGCCGCAGCAACGAGAGCCTCTAGCTGGGCTTGAGTCATGGTAATTCGTGCGGCCATTGATCTTCAAATCAAAGGCAACGTAAGTAAGAAAAAAAGGGTTCGCGAGTAGTGCGATGACAGAAGAGTGTAGGCACGTAAGTGTTCTCAAGCAATAACAAGTTGTGAGCAAGGTAATGTAAGCATACTACGAGCAAAGTTCTATGCAAATTCTAGCATGTAGGCAATAAACATAAACCTTATTACCTAGGAAGTTGAGTCTTGCACGTGGAGCGAAGCGTCGTTGTGGATCGTTGAGAGCACTGTTCTGGTTATAGTCTGGTTTTAATAAAAACGTTTTTCCATATTAAAACCAAGTTCTCTATAACCAATGGCTCTGATACCAATCTGTCACACCCCCAAAATCCACACGCGGAGTATCACCGCTTGGGAGCGTGACTGACCAGGACCAAGCCACCAATCATATAGAACATTGTATAAAGTAAAAGTAATTGCAGTATAATTCAGAACAAATCCATATGAAAGGTGTTTCCAAAACATAAGCCAGTTATCAATGTTTAGCGGAAGCGTATATATAAAAATATCCAATGTAAAAGTGTATCAAGTATCATATGGGTTCCATATGATGTTCACGATCCAAGTCCACAACGACCGCGCCTCCAGTGCAAGCTCCCAGTACCTAACGATCTGCGAGGCATGTAAAGGAAAGGATCAACAAAATAGTTGAGCGAGTTCACAGTACGTAAATGCGTAATAGTAAGTAACGGGTGGCTCTACCGGGCCAATAGTAAGTTATACAGGTGGGGGCTTCCCATGTTAAGTGACCACTAGACTATTCGTATTATGACCACGTAGGTGTTATCCCAACCTACGGAAGAAGTAAGTAATGCGTACACGTATGTCTTACGTGCGTATCCTTTGTATCGAGGATAGTAATTTGCATATGACCACGTAGGTGTTATCCCAACCTACGGAAGAAGTAAGTAATGCGTACACGTATGTCTTACGTGCGTATCCTTTGTATCGAGGATAGTAATTGGCATCTGACCACGTAGGTGTTATCCCAACCTACGGAACCACGTAGGTGTTTTCCAACCTACGGAACCGTCCTGACATCCGAGGACTATGATAGGTGATAGTCTAGGAAAAGCGTAGTGTATGTACGTTATTAGTTTATCATCAAGCCTTTAACCCATTCCCACAACCCGGGAATCCCATGCCTTAGTAAGAGTGTGAACTCACCTTGGTTTGCTCGGTATGCTAGGTTATGTACTCACAAGTAATTAATCACGTCCTATTGTATGCATGTATAACAAATCAGTTCATGTTCGCAATGATACGTATGCAAATCGAGTGTCACACAATTGCAAATGTAAACATTCATCATCAAGCATGGCATGTCAAGTAAATCAAACATACATTCCACTATCTTTCGAAAGATGTTTATAACCTACCATCCTTCGAATCCAACCTTATCTTTCGACACATTAGTGATCTTTCGACACTTACAAGTTTTCACAGTTATCTTTCGGACTAGTTGGTATGTTTCGTACCATCAGTCATCTTTCGACCTAAGGTATCTTTCGGTCAACTTAATTATGTTTCGGTCATATCTATCCTTCGGTCAATGCTATGTTTCGACTACCAGCATCTTTCGACACTACCTATGTTTCGACAAACAGTATCTTTCGATCAATCAACAGTTACGTTTTCACAATCAGTTACGTTTTCACAGGAACAGCAACCCTAATCATCTGTACAGCCGTCATCATCATTACCAAATCATCAGAATCATTTAGCACATCTAATCATAACGCAATCATCCAGAAATCATTGTCTAGCATGAACCTAGTTTAAACGTATCACGAAACCGGTTAACGCACATTAACACATCATCAAACCCTATGTGAAATCTATATCGATATTCAATCGTATCCAAAATCATGATATTCAGGCATGTATCAGTTCAGGTTACATCAACAATCAAGAACACACTACACGTGAACACATACGCATATAAACGAACGATCGAATCAAATAGATTTTACTAACCGAAATGAGGGTTTGGTCGCAAGGGTCTCCTGTGGTTACTAGCTTGCCGTCACAGTTTGGAGAGCTCTAGGGTTGGGAATATGATAGAAAATGACAGCCGGTACATGTTGATACGTATTTATACGTATTACAGAAATGGGCCAAGCCCATCTGAAAGACTGGGCCGAAGGATCTGGGTTCCAGTCGAAGGATATGGTCTTGGTTCGAAGGATATGTTTCGAGATCCTTCGAACCGGCAGTTGATCCTTCGAATCGAAGGATATCTTTCGGGGTCCTTCGATTGGCATAACATGTTTCGATCTAAACTAAGTGTTTTAATAATATTCCAATAATAACTTTAATACCACAGCAAGTAATCACATATGTGCAACACGACAATTCATTTCATCAAAACACAACGTGTACAATTACAAGTCCATAATCCAAACAACTAAGCAGTCAAAGTCAACGCGCATTTAATGCGAAAGCGAAAGTCAGAAACTCGAGTTGTCACACGGACCGTTTGAAATCATAGAAAAGATTGGCAAAGTAGCCTACAAGCTAAACCTACCAGCTGAACTCGGGGCAGTTCACAATGTATTTCACGTGTCGAATCTGAAGAAGTGCCTATCAGATGAGACCCTTATCATTCCTTTCAAAGAACTCACTATCGACGAGCGGTTGCAGTTCGTCGAAGAACCAGTTGAAATCACGGACCGGGATGTGAAGGTCCTCAAAAACAAGAGAATCCCTCTTGTTCGAGTACGTTAGAACTCCAAACGTGGCCCAGAGTACACCTGGGAATGCGAAGACAGGATGACAGAAAAGTACCCCCAGTTATACCTCACCTAGCTTCCTCAGTGAGTGCATACCAAATTTCTGGACGAAATTTCTTTTTAGTTGGGGATAATGTGACAACTCGAACTTTAGACTTATCTTGTAACGTTACATGCTTATGTGTGCTACATTATTTGGTTTAATGTTATGTGAGTGTATTTATTATGTTATGATTATGTGATTACATTACTTGACCGAACCGCACAACACTAGCTCATCGCACAAGCCCATTTGGGCTACACTTTGCATTCGGGTCAATGAGTAGCCGAGTTGGGCTCGGCCCACTCCCCTTTCACGCAAACAAACACCCTTAGGGGGGGGAGTGTTCTCTCATTTGCTACAATTCTCATAACACACACACACAAAACCCTAGACGACTTTCTCTCTCTCTCTCGTTTTGCTTGGAACCCGACGGCACAAGATCACCCTCTTGTTTGGATCATCCTCTTCTACTATTGATCGGTTAGTGTTTAATATTGATGTTGTGTTATGTGTGTTACATGATATTGTATTTTTCCATGATTCGGTACGATAATTAGGATTGTATGGTGAACAATAATAGTCATATGATAATATGCTTTGAACCGGATTGAATGATGATAAATGTAATCGGCTGTGATATGGATTATATTGATAGATAATCATGTGCTAGTGAATCGGGTTATGCATGTAATCGGCTTGTTTGTGGTTGAATGTTAATGTTTGGATTTGATGTTCATGTTATGATGCTACTAGGGTTCATATGAATTTGTGATAGATTATGCTTGTTTGATCGACTAAGGATTGGGATAGAATCTTTGATTTTGTTAATTGATTGTGAATATGGAAACTGATAAACTAATTGTAACCGAATTGCTTGATTATTGGAATGATTGAACTGATCGCACAAGACCTCCTGTCGCACAAAAGGCCCAATCGCACTAGTCAGCCGATTCGTACAAGATCAGATCATTCAAGATCTGATCCAACCGCACAAGCTCTCGATCGTACAAGATTGACCTGATCGCACAAGTTGATCTTGGTCTATTTGGATTGGGCCGTGGTTATTTTAGATAGTTGTTACTATTGTTATTGGACCGCCCAAGCCCATCTGACTCGCACAAGATCCTTTGGATCGCACAATAGTGTTAACTGTTGGGCCGCATATTATTTGTTGGGCCGTAGACATGGGCTGAGTATTAGAGTTGATCGCACAACCCAGTTCACTCGCACAAGGGTTACCGGATCGTACATATAATGCTTGTTTAACCGATTGGGCCTCAAGCCCAATCCTGATCGCACAACCTGTATGAAGCGCACAAGTCACTTATGTTATTTGTTTATAGCTATTGGGCCGGACAGCCCAAGGCCCAACCGCACAAGACTTAGTAGTCGCACAAGCTGGTTGATGTTTAACTTTATTAGGCCGGGAATGATGTTGGATTGTTTATGATGTTGGGCCGGGATTGGTTGGATCGCACATCATGATTGGGCTAACCACTATTGGGATGAATCTAAATTGCACAAGTATGAGTGTTATATGCTTTTGACTGTTATGTACGATACGTGTTTAATCATGATCTTCACCTGTTCATAATCGTGTTAACTTATGTGATACATACGTGCATTATTTGAAGTCAAAACCTGACTTGTGTGGTAACCCTGTTAGGACGTGGTTGACCACCTTTAGTTCAAGAAACCCTTTAGTGTGTATCTGCCGAGCAACCCAAGGTGAGTTCACACTCTTACCAAGGCATGGGATTCCCGGGGTGATGGGAATGGGATTGATAAGGATAAGGTTGAATAGACTCATACAGACACTGCTACTAGACTACCATACCATCGTCCTCGGTTGTGCAGGACACATACGTAAAACCTACGTATAACTAAGTTACTCGCTATCCTCGGTTGTGAAGGATACTCACGTAAAACCTGCGTGAACGGATACTCACTACTGCCTCGGTTGTGTCAGGCACTTACGTAAAACCTACGTAAACCCCCACGTACCCTATCCTCGGTTGTGAAGGATACTTACGTAAATCCTACGTGAACTTGTACGTATTACTGTTCTCGGTTGTGAAGAACACTTATGGTTACGCATAGTCTAGTGGATTAATAACATGGGAAGCCCCCACCAATAGAAACCTATATTGGCCCAGTAGAGCCACCTGATACTCATGAACTTACTATTACGCATTTACTTTCTGTGAACTCGCTCAACTAGTTGTTGACTCTCTGCTGCATGCTTTGCAGGACCTTAGGTACTAATGGAGCTTGCACAAGGATGAGCAGGTTGTTGTGGGCTGATGGGTCGTGATTACTTATTAAACACTTATGACGTGTTCAAACATTAATACTTTTGTTGGGTTTTACATAAATGCTTCCGCTACATTTACTTATGTTGGTTTTGATAAACACATTTCGTATTGATGGATAACTTTTACTATTTAATTACATGTTCAATAAGATTGGTGGCTTGATCCTGTTCATGTCACGCTCCTAAGCGGTGATACTCCGCACGTGGATTTTGGGGGTGTGACAGTTGTAAAGATGCATCTTCTTTAAAAACAAGATTCTCAAGAAACTGATTTTATTTATAGAAAGATCTATTAAAAATAATGGAAAGTTACTACGCACTTTTACATAACCCACAAGTTCATGTGTTTTGCGATTTATATCTATTTTGACTATTTTGATGATGAAACATTGTTTATTGATGTTGGGAACATTGTTGAATTGAATTTTTTAAAAGAAAATGATACGCTAGAAAGCGTGGCCACCTTCAGTTACAGAGGAAACTCTGGCGAAATTTTTCCAAAAATCTAACACTTGTTAATATTTTTATCACAAGTGTTATGGATATATTTTTAACTTGTTTTCCCAAATAACTTTCGCCACGATTTTTATTACAAAACTTCCAAGTGTCGGAGGTGGGATTTTCACAAAATAAAACTTGCTAAAATATATATTTAGTATATATTTTTCATAACAACACTTGTGAGATTTTTATGATTATTTTGTGAACTACGTAAATATTATTTTTAGGGTAAAAATAATATTACTGAATATTAACGACTCCAAAATAATTATAACGTCCTCACAATAAATATTTAAGTTACAACGGTATTATTATTACCACCCGATCTTTATCCGTAACTTATGTATTTTCAGAAAATGCTCTTAAATGCGTATTTTGTTACAAGTATTTTTTTGGGAAAAATTATATGTAATAAAATATAATATTTTTGGGAAAAATATTTATATTTTGGAGTTAGAATTAAAATATATTGTAAGTTAGACTTAATAATATATTTCGAAAATTTTACGAACGCACATGTATTAAAACCCCCATCCTTGGGAAGGAATATATTTACCAAATAACTACGAAGTGTAAACACGAAATAGTTGCCTAACTATTTCCCAAAGACATTAAACCTTAAACTAAGGCACGACCGTCCGTCTAATAGAAGTTAATACGTGTAGGTCGTCGCACATCAGATTTTCTGGGAGATACTTTTTAGAGACGCACTTCGGTGAGTTCATGTCCCCCTTTTCTCTTAACTATTTTCAGTTTTCTAAACTGCGGGGGTGAAATACATGTTACTATGTTTACGAGTACTTTACACATGGTATGATTAGCGTAAGGAGGGTTACTACTTAGATCATGTGAGTGGGTAGGCGTGAACTGAAGCCCATTAATCCTCAGAGTAGGACCGAGGGACAGTAGCGGTAGATCTATCTGGGTGTAGCGAGCCCAGCCCCAGGCCCAGCAGAACGGACCTCGGGGTGACTTTGTGCCCAACGCAAAATCCGCTAGGTTTCAGTCTTCCTACTGCATTTCACACATATCAATGGCCTTGCAAACCATTGGTGATCTCTTTATTTCCTTATTTGCTACATACCAGGGTTTTTATACTTACAAAGGTTTTACATACTCACTTTACATGAACTCGCTCAACATTTTTGTTGATTTTTCCAACTTACATGTATTTCAGGGAACTAAGGATCTGGCACGGTATGCTACGTTTCCGCGCTGCGTTAGAGTTATGGGATCATCCATGTTTAGGGATTGCGACTTTTACCTGGACAAGTCGCAAGTCTTAAACGGTGTTTAATTTATGTTGTGGTTGCGTCTTAAGAACAATGTTTTTATTTGGTAGTGTTGTAAACTCGATGCATGTGTCTGCATTTTAAAACAATGTTGTGGTATTTTGTTTTTAAGACTTTAATCAATGGATGATCTGCATGGTTTTAAATTCATATAGCTTTGTTGTGATTAAGCTATGGTATTAAGAAGTCACACCAAATTAACCCAAGCCAGGGTGTGACAATGATGGTGGTGGATGATGGTGTTGTAGTGGTGGTGGAGTGGTGGCAAGTGAGAAATAGGTGGTTTGCCAAGTGATGGTTTAGAATGGAACCAAGCACATCTATTTATAGCTGAAATCAGGGGTTTCACCACGGCCCGTGCCCGCCTGGCACAGCCCCGTGGTCATCTCTCTCTTTCTCTCTTCCTCATTAACTGTTGTGTCAGGTCTTGTACTAACACGTCCCCGTGTGTCAACGGCACGACCCGTGGCCAAAGTACTTGTTGTACTATCGCAGATTCTAAAAATCTTTGAGCTGACCACGCCCCGTGTTGGCTTTGCATGGCCCCGTGTTGGCTGTCAGTCTGGGAGGCTGGGAGGCTAGTGGGACTAGGGAGATCAGTCTGGGAGACTGGGAGGCTAGTGGGACTAGGAGAACTAATTGATTGCTTATTGATGACTAATGTGCTTATTTGACTATATGATTGATTATTTGTGCATATGTGTGTTTGTGTTACAGACGCTATGGCTTTATCCGGCACAGGAGTGTCGGACACCACTGACCCGATGCCCATAGTGTCAGACGACAAAGTATCATCAGAGCGAGAGGTGTATACTTTGGACACCACCAGTACAGACGACGACGATTTCCAGCCGTTTGCACTACCCGATGCCGTGATTGAGCCCGCTGATGGCCCCATCGCTGGGGATTTGCCGCTTGTGGTGATCCCTGCTCCAATACCCCTTGCCATGTACCTTGTTATCGATATGCCTCTTGACGTAGTCGCTGATGACGACGTCGATTTGTTTGATGAGGAGCCACTGGAGGATGACGTTGAGGGCGAGGCCCTTATAGCTGCCGACGATCTCTTGCTTCTCGCAGATGCTCCTGCTGAGGAGTCACCTGCCCATTCACCTGTCCCATACTCTTTCGAGTCTGTGGCATCGGCACCATCACACGCGCAGGGCGCACAACACTACTCACATGATTCAGACCCCGATAGGGCGTCATCTGCTGCACCTGCCCCTGTCCCGAGTTTTGCTATTGATCATGACATTGATGAGGATTCCGACCCCGTCTTCCCACCTGGGTTCGATCCAGACCAGGACATTGAATTTATACACCTAGATCAGCCCATGGAGGACTCAGTTGATCCTGTTGACCCTACGTTTGCTGACCCCGCAGATTTCGAGATGGAGTTTGACGACCTGGAGCCTGCTGTGGCCCCCGAGCCAGTAGTTGCTCCAGACCCCGTATTCGAGCATGACCCTATTCATGCTGATGTACCCATTGTTGATCCTTTGATTGCTGATGTACCTATCGATGATCATCCTATTGTTGCCCCATTGTTGGAGGATGAGCATGCTGTTGATGCCCCTCACATTGCTGATATTCCTGCTGATCCTGTTATTGCCCCTCCACCTGACCCAGTGCCTATAGAGCCCGATCATGCACTTTTTGCTACCCATGTTGACCCCCGTTATGCGCACACCCGGAATGGGTGGATAGATGATGATGATGATGAGTACCTGCCTTTTGTGGTACCAGTTACACCTGTTTCAGCACATGCTTCGGCTCCTTTTGATGCACTCTTGTTTCCCACACACACTGCTGATGCTCATCGCGCAGATTTGCCCATCACATTTCTCCAGGAGATCCCTCCACCACGTCCTGGAGAGGGCTCTTCTCGTCAGCCTTTCGGCCATGCACCTTTTCTAACTGGGGGAGATCAGTTTGCACCACAGATCCCTCATCATACTGCTGTTCCCCCTGTTTCACCGTTTACTATGCCATCTTTTACTCCATCCATCGAGCCTTTTCTCTGGACTTCACCACCCATCATGCCACCATCAGGTCCTTATCATCCTTTTCACATGGGTTATTCGGTAGAGGATATTCTTAGGTCGTTCATGATCCAGCAGGAGGCACTGACACGTCACGTGCAGGAGCTTAAAGAGCTCAGCGACCACCATGCCAGTGCCAGGGCCAGACTCAACCTACGATATCACACCCTCCTCGTTCGTTATCTCCCGATTCTGCTGCTCGTTTTTGGACTCAGGAGCAGCAGCTAGCATATCTGTTGCGTTCTCATCGAGCCATGGAGGAGGTTTGGCTTCACATGCGTCGTTTGTTCTTTTCCCGTTTTCCCCCTCCTCCATCGCCATCAGCGTAGGGCTATTTTGTACGACACGGGTAGACTTTTGTTGAGAAGACGGCGATTGCACAGATTGCACAGCTTTTGGGAGACTGCATATTGATCCTGACTTTTGGTTGTTATGTATATTGGATATTGTTGACACTGATTTGATATTTTGGACTGGGGTGATGTAGCCCTTAGTCGTTGATGTTGTATGATACAGTATGTACTTGTAAACTTTACATTGTGGTCCCGATTTATGGCAATGCAATCACAGTATTCTCATCACATGTGATGTTTGATTGATTATTTATGTTCTATAACATGAGATGTTATGTGATTGATTTATTTATAACATGGGATGTTGTGTGATTGATTTATTTATAACATGGGATGTTATGTGATTGGTTTGTTTTAACATGAGATGTTATGTATTACTACTATCGTTATATACGTACACTTTACTATGACCTGACCAACGTGAACACATCTTTTAGAAGATGCCACCGAGACGTCAGACACACATGCCTACCAATGAGGCAGAACTTCAGCAGGTCATCGCGGCCGCCATCGCGCAATACGCCGCCTCCCAAGGAGGAACTAGCGGAAGCAATTCTGGCAATACCGGCAACAACAATCCGCCTCATGGTAATACTAAGTCATTAAGGCATACCATGATACATTGGATATCTCTAGCAAGTTTGTTAATGCCATTCATATATTGTAACGTATGTGCAGGGTGCACCTACAAGCAGTTCCTAGACTGCAAACCTGTAAACTTTAACGGCACCGGAGGTGCTGTTGCTTTTGTTCGTTGGGCCGAGAAGACAGAATCAGTTCTTCGCATGACAAGTGCGCTCCAGACCAGCAAGTTACCTATATTTCTGGGCTATTCTTAGACGGAGCCCTGTCCTGGTGGAACTTACAAGTTCAAACTCTTGGTGAAGCCGCTGCATATGCAATGACATGGAACGAGCTGAAAGAGCTCATGCGCAGAAAGTACTGTTCACGTGCGGAGATACAAAAGTTAGAAACTGAGTTTTGGCATTTGAAGATGGAAGGTCCGAAAATTTCGGAATATGTTCAAAGGTTTCACGACTTATCTCATGTGGTACCTTATATGGTTACGCCAGAATTCAAGCGGATCGAGCACTTCATTTGGGGTTTAGCTCCTCAAATCATAAGTATGGTGACCTCTTCAAAGCCGGCAATAATTACTGAGGCAATTGATCTGAGCGTGGCTCTCACTAAGGAGGCTATCCGCCTAAACAAGTTTTCTTATGTTGAGCCAAAGAAGAAGGAGACTCACGTAGAGTCATCCGGGGGTAACAAAAGAAAGTTCTCGAATTTCAAACAAGGCACAAGCAGTGATGGTAAGAAAGGAGAACCAAGCGTGCCAGTCCAGGTTGCAACTGGTGCTGGGAAGAAAGGAAAGGGATATATAGGTACCCACCCCAAGTGTTACACCTGCCAACGTCACCATTCTGACCGGTGTGGGTCAAAACTATGCGAAGCTTGTGGAAAGACTGGCCACTCAAAAGACACTTGCTGGGCCACTGTTAGCCGGGGAGGCCAAGGAGGATTTGGAAATAGAAACAATAACCGGGGTGGAAATGGAAATCGTGCACAAGGAAATAATGGAGGAAATGGGAATCGATGCAACAATGTGAATCAAGCTGGTGCTGTGAATCGTAACCAAAACAATCAAGTTGGGAATGGAGGTGGAAACGGGCAAAGACCGGGTTGCTTTAACTGTGGTGACATTGGGCACTATAAGAGGAACTGCCCAGAATTGAACCAAGCCCGGGGAAGAGTTTTCAATATCGAAGCGAGGGAAGCGCGCCAGGATCCCAATGTTGTTACTGGTACGTTCCCTGTAAACCAACGCTTTGCATCCGTTTTATTTGATACTGGTGCCGATTATAGCTTCGTGTCATTAGAGTTTAAGAATATGCTTAGGTTAACCGCTAGTAAATTAGATATTCCCTACTCAATCGAATTGGCAAATGGAAAGTTAGTAGAAGCCGATGAATGGTCAGAGGTTGTGTAATCGAGTTGGGAGAGCATGAGTTTGCTTTGGATCTACTACCAGTCAAGTTAGGAAGCTTCGACGTGGTAGTAGGGATCGATTGGTTATCGAGCAACATGGCAGAGATTGTCTGTCACGAAAAGGTTGTTCGCCTCCTGACCGAAGATGGAGAAACGATAGTAGTTCATGGAGAGAAGCGAGATACGCCCTTAAGAATCATCAGCTGCCTGAAAGCCCGAAAGTGTTTACAAAAGGGATGTGCTGCCTTCCTGGCACACATCGTGGATAAGAAAGCTGCTGAACCAAAAATCGAAGACATCCCTGTCGTGAGGGAATATACGGAAGTCTTCCCAGAGGACTTGCCAGGATTGCCACCCCAGAGGCAAGTGGAGTTCCGTATTAACTTAGTTCCAGGCGCCGCGCCTGTGGCTAAGGCACCTTATAGACTTGCACCGTCAGAGATGCAGGAGTTGTCGACACAACTCCAGGAGCTACTTGACAAAGGATTCATCCGACCAAGCTTCTCACCTTGGGGAGCTCCGGTCCTGTTTGTCAAAAAGAAAGACGGTAGTTTCCGTATGTGCATCGACTACCGGGAGTTGAATAAGTTGACTGTCAAGAATAGGTATCCTCTACCAAGGATTGATGATCTGTTTGACCAACTGCAAGGTTCAAGTTTTTACTCGAAGATCGATTTGCGATCAGGCTACCATCAGTTAAGGATACAAGAGGAAAGTATCCCGAAAACAGCCTTTAGGAATCGTGATGGACACTACGAGTTCCTAGTTATGCCGTTTGGGTTGACAAACGCACCTGCAGTTTTCATGGACCTGATGAATAGAGTTTGCAAGCCGTATCTCGATAAGTTCGTGATTGTGTTTATCGATGATATTTTGATTTATTCAAAGACAAAGGCTGAGCACGAACAGCATCTAAGAGCTATTTTGGAGTTGCTGAAAAAGGAACAGTTGTATGCCAAATTCTCTAAGTGTGAGTTTTGGCTACGTAAAGTCCAATTCCTTGGACATGTGGTAAATGGAGATGGAATTCATGTGGACCCCACCAAGATCGAAGCGATCAAGAATTGGGAAACCCCAAAGACGCCAACCGAGATTCGATAATTCTTGGGTTTGGCTGGTTATTATCGAAGGTTTATTGAGGATTTTTCGAAAATCGCCCAACCACTAACACTCCTCACGCAGAAAGATAAGAAGTTTGATTGGGGAATCAAACAGGAAGAAGCGTTTCAGCTGTTAAAAGACAAGCTCTGCAATGCGCCAATCTTAGCACTACCAGAGGGTATAGACGATTTTGTGGTATACTGTGATGCCTCGCGACAAGGATTGGGTTGCATGTTGATGCAACGCCAGAAGGTTATAGCTTACGCATCAAGCCAATTGAAGGTACATGAAAAGAACTATACCACACATGATTTGGAACTCGGCGCAGTGGTATTTGCTTTAAAGATCTGGAGACACTACCTATATGGTACAAAGTGTACAATTTTTACAGACCATAAGAGCCTACAACACATATTCGACCAGAAGGAGTTGAATATGAGACAAAGACGATGGGTTGAGTTGTTGAACGACTACGACTGCGAAATTAAGTACCATCCAGGGAAGGTGAATGTGGTCGCCGATGCCCTAAGTCGAAAAGAGAGGATCAAGCCCATAAGGGTTAGGGCTTTGGAAATGATTATCCAAACGAATCTTTCCTTACACATTCATGCCGCGCAGAAAGAAGCTCTGAAAGAAAGAAATATTGAAGAAGAATATCTCCGTGGGATGGAGAAGCAATTAGTACCAAACGAGAAAGGAACGTTATGTTTTATGAAAAGGATTTGGGTTCCTCTGTTTGGTGGTTTGAGGAAAGTTATTTTTGACGAGGCACACAAATCACGGTACTCTATCCATCCAGGAGCGGATAAGATGTACCAAGATCTTAAAGATTATTATTGGTGGCCTAGGATGATAGGCGACGTTGCTGTCTATGTGAGCAAGTGTTTAACGTGCGCTAAGGTGAAAGCTGAATACCAGAAGCCTTCAGGACTTCTGCAACAACCTGAGATTCCCAAGTGGAAATGGGAACAAATTTCAATGGACTTTATTACAAAGTTGCCAAGAACGACAAGAGGTCATGACACTATTTGGGTAATAGTGGACCGATTAACGAAATCAGCACACTTCTTACCTATCAGAGAGAAAGATAACACGAGCAAATTGGCTGAAATTTACATGAGAGAAATCGTTACACGCCATGGAGTGCCTCTCTCGATCATCTCTGATAGAGACGGAAGGTTTGTGTCAAGGATTTGGCAATCATTCCAAGAAGCTTTTGGCTCACAATTGAATCTGAGCACTGCATTTACCCACAGACCGACGGACAAAGCGAACGAACTATTCAGACGTTGGAGGATATGCTGAGAGCATGTGTTATGGATTTGGGTGGTAGCTGGGATAAGCATTTACTATTGGTCGAGTTTTCATATAACAACAGCTACCACACTAGTATTGGTGTCGCGCCATTTGAAGCTTTATATGGCCGCAAGTGCAGATCACCGCTTTGTTGATCTGATGCAGGTGACAGACAATTGGTTGGTCCTGATGTGGTCCAGGAAACCACAGATAAGATCGCACAGATCCGAGATCGCATCAAGGCAGCTCGTGATCGTCAGAAATGTTATGCGGACCGAAGAAGGAAACCTCTAGAGTTCGAGGTAGGTGATATGGTATTGTTAAAGGTATCACCCTGGAAGGGTGTGGCACGCTTCGGGAAGCGTGGAAAGTTGAACCCGCGGTATATTGGTCCATTCAAGATTCTAAAAAGAATTGGGTTAGTAGCATACAAATTGGATCTACCTGCCGAATTGAATGGTGTTCACGATACATTTCATGTATCAAATTTAAAGAAAAGTCCAACACAAGATACCGTTGTTATTCCCACAGACGAGATTCATATTGACGACACGCTCCATTTTGTTGAAGAACCTGTTGAGGTTACAGATTGGAAAGTGAACAAAACCCGCCGGAGCAGTGTCAAACTCGTCAAGGTTCGTTGGAACGCAAGACATGGTCCTGAATACACCTGGGAGCGTGAGAACCAAATGAAAGAGAAATACCCCCACTTATTTCCTAAGAACCCTGCAACTAGAAGCAGAACATAAAATTTCGGGACGAAATTTTTCTAACGGGGGGAGAATGTGACAACCCTCACCAAATCAGGTATCCGTACGAATTAATTAATATTTAATTACTGCTTAATTACTGTGTTTGCTTACAATTATGGTTAAACTGTTGCTTGAATACTGATACATGCACATACTTGCATCATACTTTATTTGCTGTCACTCTATTATTTACATACAGTACTTTAGTGACAAACTTGATGCACAAAAGCACAGTAGCACAATGAACGGATAACCCATTAAACGTGCTGACATAGCCAGCACCAGACAGACACTGCCTCTAAGGCCTGTATGAGCCAGAGATAGTTTACTACACTAGTAAAGAGTGTAGGGAAATGAGGGTTGTAGAACTGCGTCACTAGGTGATAGTTATAGTGACCGGATGTGCCAAAAATATGATTTAAAAACAAAATTCTGCATTTAAGCTAACTAGTAAAGTGCAAAAACATGGGAAAATAATACTAGACACTTTCCAAAGTGTCGGGAACTCTTTGTGTCACTAAAAATAATAATAAAGACACTTTAAAGCTTTGTTTGACACTTTAATGGATCAGTATCCAACCGAACAACCGGACTTAACCCGTGACATAAAAATATTGTCAATGACACTATTTTCCTTTTCTAAGCCAGTCGGGGTCCCCGAATACCCTAACACCCGTTACAAATTACTATACACTAATAATTAATATTAATCACCAACTAAACTAAATTAGTTATCTAATTGGTTAAAGATCTAACCAAATAAGAAACCCCCCCCAAACGATTGTTTCCCCCTAGGGGACACCACCCTTACACTTTAATTATTTTAACCAAGATCGCTTAATATCAAGGAAACATATTATATAGTGGACAATGGGATTGCATGGATTTAAATAAGCTTGTGGACTAGGACTACCATTTCATTCCAAACACAACAAAAAAAAAATTATTCTTCTTTCCCTTCTCATTACCAACGGCCGAACTCCCTCACACATCCACCCATTTTCAAATTTTGGATCTTGCCATTTTACATACAATACAAAGGTGAAGGATCACATACGAGGAGACCCGGTGCTTACGGATTGCCAAGGACCTCACCACAACGCTATTAACCACCCATTTTTCGTCTAGTTTCTTCCCTAGCCTCGAGCTAGTAGTAAGTGACTCTAAACACCCTATTGATCTTGTCTAAAGTGGTTAATAAAAGATTTAACGGGTAAAAATCATAAACACTAGAGATCAAAGTTTAAAGTCTTATAAAGAAGATGAGCAAAGTGGATAAAGAGAATCTAGTAGTGTAAAACATGTGAATCTTGTTTTGTTATGACTATTTATTGTTTTTTTGGGTAAAGGGTTACCCCGGTGACGACTATTTATTGTTGTTGATTGCTAGTGTTGGAATGGATCGTCATCAAACCACGCTAGATCATGTTCATGGAACATGAACTAGCCTTATGTTAAGTCGTAAAGTTATTAGATGACGAACCCTTTCAAACATAAACATGAACTTGTGTAAAAACAATTTTTCTTATGAAATGGAGTTCTAAACTAGTAGATCTAAGAATCTACAAGTGGTATTTTCGAAGAACCAAGTGTAAAATGAAATCATATTTTTAAAGCCGGATCTTTCACAAACAACGAATTATTTTTGTAATTTTTGACAAGAAGTTGTAAAGATGCATCTTCTTTAAAAACAAGATTCTCAAGAAACCGATTTTATTTATAAAAAGATCTATTAAAAATAATGGAAAGTTACTACGCACTTTTATATAACCCATAAGTTCATGTGTTTTGCGATTTATATCTATTTTGACTATTTTGATGATGAAACATTGTTTATTGATGTTGGGAACATTGTTGAATTGAATTTTTTAAAAGAAAATGATACGCTAGAAAGCGTGGCCACCTCCAGTTACAGAGGAACTCTGGCGAAATTTTTCCAAAAATCTAACACTTGTAAATATTTTTATCACAAGTGTTATGGGCAAAAATATTATTACTGAATATTAACAACTCCAAAATAATTCTAACGCCCTCACAATAAATATTTAAGTTACAACGGTATTATTATTACCACCCGATCTTTATCCGTAACTTATGTATTTTCAGAAAATGCTCTTAAATGCGTATTTTGTTATAAGTATTATTATGGGAAAAATTATATGTAATAAAATATAATATTTTTGGGAAAAATATTTATATTTTGGAGTTAGAATTATAATAATAATATATTGTAAGTTAGACTTAATAATATATTTCGAAAAGTTTACGAACGCACATGTATTAAAACCCCCATCCTTGGGAAGGAATATATTTACCAAATAACTACGAAGTGTTAACACGAAATAGTTGCCTAACTATTTCCCAAAGACATTAAACCTTAAACTAAGGCACGGCCGTCCGTCTAATAGAAGTTAGTACATGTAGGTCGTCGCACAACAGATTTTCTGGGAGATACTTTTTAGAGACGCACTTCGGTGAGTTCATGTCCCCCTTTTCTCTTAACTGTTTTCAGTTTTCTAAACTGCGGGGGTGAAATACATGTTACTATGTTTACGAGTACTTTACACATGGTATGATTAGCATAAGGAGGGTTACTACTTAGATCATGTGAGTGGGTAGGCGTGAACTGAAGGCCATTAATCCTCAGAGTAGGACCGAGGGACAGTAGTTGTAGATCTATCTAGGTGTAGCAAGCCCAGCCCCAGGCCCAGCAGAACGGACCTCGGGGTGACTTTGTGCCCAACGCAAAATCCGCTAGGTTTGAGTCTTCCTACTGCATTTCACACATATCAATGGCCTTGCAAACCATTGGTGATCTCTTTATTTCCTTATTTGCTACAGACCAGGGTTTTTATACTTACAAAGGTTTTACATACTCACTTTACATGAACTTGCTCAACATTTTTGTTGATTTTTCCAACTTACATGTATTTCAGGGAACTAAGGATCTGGCACGGTATGCTACGTTTCCGCGCTGCGTTAGAGTTATGGGATCATCCACGTTTAGGGATTGCGACTTTTACCTGGACGAGTTGCAAGTCTTAAACGGTGTTTAATTTA
Source organism: Helianthus annuus (assembly GCF_002127325.2). Classification (NCBI taxonomy): domain Eukaryota; kingdom Viridiplantae; phylum Streptophyta; class Magnoliopsida; order Asterales; family Asteraceae; genus Helianthus; species Helianthus annuus. The sequence goes on from NC_035441.2 coordinate 75,650,364, forward strand.
TGTTGTGGTTGCGTCTTAAGAACAATGTTTTTGTTTGGTAGTGTTGTAAACTCGATGCATGTGTCTGCATTTTAAAACAATGTTGTGGTATTTTGTTTTTAAGACTTTAATCAATGGATGATCTGCATGGTTTTAAATTCATATAGCTTTGTTGTGATTAAGCTATGGTATTAAGAAGTCACACCAAATTAACCTACGCTTCCGCAAAGCCAGGGTGTGACAATGATGGTGGTGGATGATGGTGTTGTAGTGGTGGCAAGTGAGAAATAGGTGGTTTGCCAAGTGATGGTTTAGAATGGAACTAAGCACATCTATTTATAGCTGAAATCAGGGGTTTCGCCACGGCCCGTGCCCGCCTGGCACGGCCCCGTGGTCATCTCTCTCTCTCTCTTCCTCATTAACTGTTGTGTCAGGTCTTGTACTTACACGGCCCCGTGTGTCAACGGCACGGCCCATGGCTAAAGTACTTGTTGTACTATCGCAGATTCTAAAAATCTTTGAGTTGACCACGCCCCGTGTTGGCTTAGCACGGCCCCGTGTTGGCTGTCAGTTTTGTCCTTTGCTTTTGTCTTTTCTTCTGCACAACATCCAGTCTCGGACACGACTCGTATCTGGTGGACACGGCCCCGTGTCAGGTCTTTGATCTTGCTATTCTTGGGGTTTGGATGTGAATTGGGGCTTGGCGAGTTGCGTCAAGTCCTCCTTTATATTTATGTTGGTTTTTGCTGTTATTTTACTCCTTCTAAAATCACAATTTGTATGTTAAACCCATTAACTTTTGATTTAGTTTAGGCCCGTTAAACAATTAAGCTCGTATTTTGATTAAATAAACTCATTTACCTAATTAAGCCCATTTGCCCACTATTATTTTAAATAACAGTTTTAAACCCAATTAAATAAAAGTTGCAAGTGGCAAGTAAGAGCAATACAAAAAAAGGCTAACTGATAGTTAAAGGTTTAAAGCAGGACGCAGGATTAGTGCTAATGAACTGAGGATTGAAAAATAGAAGGGGCGTGATTGTACAATTGAAGGCTTGAAGTGGGACGCACTCTGAACTTGGTGATTCCGCGAAGTAGGAAGGGCTGCAAATTTCAAAGGGTGCGGTTATATTTTAGGGGCTGATTTATGTACTTGTCCGGTGTCCGCAAATTCTTAGAGATTCTTGAGTACAAATGCGATTTAATACCCTTGCTTTTGTTTGTTGTTGCACCGGCCTTGGACGGCAAATGACTGACAAATGGCACGACCGGGACTATGACGGAACAAAAATAACCATCAACTGATATTAACTTTTGTATTTTAGTTATTGTAGTTTGTCACATATATAAAAAAAATCCAATCATAAAATGAAGCATAAACCATGTGTTGTTATCGTAAAAAAATCATTTTATTTGTACAAGAAAAACATGTGTTACATATTATCTTGTTTTTATTTGTGGGATATCATGTGTGGTAGTGTGCCACCATTTCCTTGAAACAATGAAGATATTTTGTTCTCACACGAAAAGGACTTAAAGTAATAAAAAGAATGGAAAAGGTCACAAAAAGTTAATTAAGTTTTTCAAATGTTCTACTTAAGTCGCTTAATTTTTTTTCGCTCTAAACTAACTAAATTTTGATTTAGGATTTTACGGTAAAGGGTATGAGGATCATGGGTTGAGTTATTAATTGCCACGTAGAACCATTAATGGATTGCTACATCACTCTCTTGCCTTATCCACCATAATTGGCATGAATTATATCATGTCAACCATGAGCCTCCTTTCCTTTTTTAATATTTCTTTTTCTTTTTCACAAAAATAAATTAAAATAAGGGAATAGTAGTTTCGATCATGATCACACCCTTAAGGTAGTGGTTTCGAATGATGAATTAGAAATGGATGACAAGACGCTAATGTGGAGGGTCATGGTAACCATGAGGGTCATGACCACACCATATAGCCTTAGTGTTCCAATAGGATGTAATTTTACCATTTTTTATTCTCTTTTAATGTTTATGTGGATGTATACGGTAGGTGGATTTTATAAAATTAAAACATATTTTAAACATACGTGGATGTTATACGATTTCTAAGGCTAAAGGGTGTGGGGGCCTGGATTTGGTAATCAATCGACACATAGGACCATTAATGGATTGCTACACCACCCTCTTTTTTCATCCACCATGGTTCGCATAGATTAAATCATGACAACCATGATCCCCCTTTCAATTTTTAATATTTCATTTTGTTTTTCACAAAAATAAATTAAAATAAGAGAATAGTGGTTTGATCATGACCACGCCCTTAGGGTAGTGATTTTGGATGATGGATTAAAAATGGGTGACATGATGCTGATGTAAAGGGCCATGACCAGATCCTATAGTCTAATGCGGCGATTCTTAATTCGCACGAAGATTCATAGAGGTTCTAAAAATAAAATATTTTTTTTGGATTTGATTTGCTTCTATTTAATTACTGTGGCTTCTTAAATTTTGTTTCCAACACACATTGCCTGTAATTATTGTAGGAATTAGGTTCAGCTTTTGTAAAATATAATTATAAAATATATAATAACGAGACTCTCGTTATTCGTAGGAAATATCATAGTACAATACCGGTTGCAATAACTAAATAAAAAGAATATATTTATAATTATATATACCAATCCTGATTCAAGTCACATCTCTGGTGGGTCCTTCACACGCACTTGATAGCATACTAGACTCGAGTATTCATCATCTTGAGTCTTGAAAATACTCCTTGACTGCAACAAAGAGCATACTAAAACGTTCACGATTTTGGTTGAGGCACGTGTTCAACACGCTTCCCTTAAAACAGATTTCGCGCTCTACTAAAGACAACGCGTCTGTCTTCCAGGGTACAACAGCCGAAGCAGTCTGTACTGCCGGAGATGGCTCACGGGCCCAAGGTTACATCCGGCAATTGTAGTGTTTGAACTCATGTGGTGGAAAACAAGTAGAGAGTACTCATCTCTCTAGTTGGTCTTCAAGTGTTCATCATCCTTCTAGTATTCTTCATGTATCAAGCAATACTATATTTTTGTTGTAACAAAAGAAGCACATAGCCTACTATTTGTACAAGACTTAAGGATTAGTGAAAGGTTTCACTTAATTAGTCATTTAATTAGAGACTTAAAAACTCTAATAAAACTAATTAAATGTCATCAAGAAGCTCTACTCAAGAGTTTCTTTTTTATTTACCACATGAAGATTCTAATTAATATTTATAATTTCATTAAATTATAAATATATTAAATATCCATTCACCAAATTTCCAACAATCCCCCACATAAATGGAGATCGTTCGAAACACTTAAAATTTCCAATGTAACCTCGACAATTGAGTTTTGCATACGATAGGTAGGTGTTACCCTTTGAACCTTCGCTCATGAAATGCACTTAGCCCACTAGCTCTGAGTAGATCTCGATGTCTTTGAACTTGTCTGCCGTTTGTGTAGACGACAATACACTTCACACAAGACTCTCCCTAGCCGGGTCATCTCCTCATAGTCGTGTCCAATAATGGTCGTGGAACACTTTCCTAGTTCTGCGAGAGCTCTAGGAATTGTGCCCTCAATTCCATTCGAAGCGACCCCACTTCTCTCTAACATAGGTGATTCTCCTTAGATCATTAAAAGCATTGTGGTTATCGTGCTTTATCCAAATCATTTACCACATATTATGCTTAGCCTCACTCTTTGTCACTGAATATCAGAGGAATAGACTAGGACGTATTTAAACACCCTTTTATACTTTGGGGGTATGTATAACCATATATACTAGTTTATGCATATCATTTATGCCCCCACAATGACCACCTTTAGGCATATGAGTTAGTTGTCCTATTGAACTTAGATCTTGGGATCTCGAGTCAACTAAGTTAGGTGTCCTTCACATACCCTTTTTCCATGGGCTTCAGTCTCATTCCACAACTTGATCTCTAATAAACCCTCAGGTTGTTGGATCCATAACATTAACAAATAACTTTGCGTATTTGAGATCAGTTGTCATGATGTGTTCTTAACTCGTAAGTTAATTTTGCCTATTGTCAACTTCTAAGACTACAACCTCAGTGGCCATCTGAATCTGGTTATAATACATGTCTTTGTAAGATACGCTTATCATTTAAGGCAAACACATCTCTATTATGCACTACGACCTTTGTGTCCTCCAAATAGTCGTCTGTTTGCAATGTTAGATTGGATTACAAAATCCTTATTGCCAAACTTTTATGATACAAATGCAAGATACCTCCACATTTAAGTGTTATAGATTATCATCCAGATGGGGTTATGAAAACCATTTCTACATACCCTTATAGGGTTGTTTCCAAATGGATCCTCCCCCACATTTCTTGCCATTTAATCAACATTTATGTAACTTCACTTATGACGACATTTATACAAATATGATTGAACAAGATCAACCTCATTGTATCAGTGAATTCAACTCATGTTGCATTAGCTTACATAAGCTTCCGAGCTGACCAAAGCAACACATGCCATTGTCATAAGTTTGTCACCAACTTAGAATAATTCTAATTTAACATCTAGAATAAGCCTAGACAATGAGTTCTCCTCATTAGCTTTTCGAACAAACTCTTCAAAAGTTACATGTCTTTTCCTTATAATGAATGAAAAATTCTCCCTTAATTTTGTCTGTACACAAATTCTTTTTGTGTTCATACACATTTGAATGTTTAGAGTTAACTAGGTTTTTTACCCGCCGCGCGTTGCGGCGGCACCGACTCGTTTTCGAACTAAATTTATATTGAAGCGTAGAGCAATCCAAATTCATACCGTTGAATGAAAAATGTATTACATCTCGACTTGTTTCCAAACAAAATTCACGACAAAACAAAGTGCAACTCAAATCGAATGGATTAGTTCAAACGTTATGTAATTCGTTAACCATATGAAAACACACGTTTTAGCGTATCTAAATGAGCTTAATGTAAGGGGCTGTTTGGCAACATCTGAATGGTTAAGTGCTGAACCAGTAAGAGGTCTGAACCAGTAAGAGGTCTGAACCATTAAGTGTTGAACCAGTAAGAGGTCTGAACCATTAAGAGCCTGTATAGTGCTTGACCGTTCAGAGGCAAAGGTCTGACCAATTCATATTAGAGGTCTTAACCATTCAGACTCTGTATAAATCTTAACAGGCAACTGTCTGAACCATTCAGATATCTGCTCGTGAAACAAACAGTCTGAATTATTAAGTGCTAAACCAGTAAGAGGTCTGAACCATTAAGAGCCTCGTTAAGAGGTAAACAAACAGCCCCTAACTTATATAAGCATTGTGATTGCATTAAAACGTAAAGTAATCGAATTTTTACTATACAGTCATAACGTATTATATGTGACCCGACTCATACATAGAAAACGTAACGGTATAAAGGAAAATTTGACATGTGTAATCAAAAGGGATTAATAAGAGATTTAAAAAAAAGGAAAAAAATGAAACCACAATTTGATTCCACTCGATTGAATACAAAATTTATGGAACATATATAAAATAAGCACAAAAACGTATTATATTTTACGTTAAAACGTAGATCGAATCAAATTTACGCTGATAAGCACATAAAAATATATACATAAAAATTAGTATATTTCACTCACTCAAGGTAATAATGTATTTTGAAGTAACGTATGGAGAAATGTATTTTGTCTTAATCTATTAAGAATATTATTATTATTATTAGAATATAAAACACAGAGAAACCTTAGTTAGTATTTACCTTTGTAGCTTTGTTTGTTATTTACTTTTGTAGTTAAATCAAGTACTCAAGTTGTTGAAATAAAGGCTGAAGCAAACAAATGACAAAAGGCATCAAATACCATACAAAAGAAAATGAGAGAAGGGTTGGTGAAGCAAACAAATGACAAAAGACATCAATACCATACAAAAGAAAATGAAAGAAGGGTTGGTGGCATGTAGCCACCGACCTTTCTCTTTAATATATATATAATTAGTCTCCGTCAAGACCCATAATTAACCAAGTACTAGTCTAGCATGCTTTAGACTACAATACTTTAGCATGTGAACAGAAGATGCATCATTCTGATTTTCACAGCCATAAGGATATCATAATATCACTTTGCAACATTCATCCCTTGTTAAGACAAAATAATGAGACTTAATCATAATCCTAAAACATCAGTATTTAGGAAGGTCTCACAAATTTCATCATTCATTTAAGGAACATAACTTGTTTACCTTTGATCTCCAACAATCTACCATTAACTCATAAGTACTTAAACATAAGTCTTAATCCAAGTCACTTGGTGAACACATTCATCACAACAAGATGAATGTTTCTCGTCTACAATCACTATTATGTGTGAGATAGAGTCAACTAGATCGACACTCAACAACATGGCATTCATAATTTTGCCATAAGTGATTTGCACACATCTATTGTTATTCATTAGGAGATATGTATATTTAGGATGCTCTCCCAAATAAAGGTAAAATCTCCATATAGATCTAACAATAATCAAGTGGTAGACGCATCTACTTATAAACCTCGCAAGATTTATTAATGGTATACAATAACATATAGTACTTTTACTTTCATATGTTAGAATTCACACGTGTGAATTTTCCAATGACTTCTAATGAAGTATGTCGACATGAATGTCGTTAGTGTATTTCATCTCAATACACTCACTACGTTCTTTCATTACTCACTCATAATGTGGTTATACATTTGATGTTTCGTCTTTTACTTTTAGTCAGTGTAACAACTCTCAAGTTGTTTATGTCCAAGTATTTTCATGTACTATCCGTTTAAAACCATATTCTTTTAAGCAATGCATAACCGACGTTATAATTATTTTCTACAAAATAATTTATACGTCACAACCATTAGTGATTTATTTATTTGTAAAAAAAAATTGAATGTGTTATCCGAAGATATTGAACACAAACAATAAAATACATTAGAAACTAAATCATAAGTGCCAGTCACTTTTGAAATTTAAACGGAAGCATAGACAATATGTAGACATCAAATAGCAAAGTGCTTTTATCTTCAACACTTTATAATCTGTCCGAAATCTTCTCAACAATATTGTTCCATGGCATGTCTTGAGGTACTCTCTCAATAAGACTCCATACACTTGTAAGTACAAGTTCCCATTTCATCTTGAAACTTTAAACTTGGACAATTATGCTCAAAACAACACCAAGTTATTACAAATACTACATTTAAGTAGTAAACTTGAACAATTAAATTTGTTCACAACACCAAGTTGTTTTTCACCAAATAACATCCACCAGACTGTTACTTTGTTCACCATATGCTACTTCTAGTAAGAGTAGCGAACCATTTGAATTATTATTGTTATGCAAAACTTTGTTTTAAAAATAATTCAAAACAGTTTCTTAGTTTTGCAATATACAATATTAATAATATCAATTAGGGTTATGAAAACATAGATCAAACCTCAATCTCAAATGGTTTTATATTGTTTAGTCTTCCTACACATGTACTAAACATTTTCTAACACGCATGTTAGAAAAAAAATGTTATAGCAAGCACATTATAGAATCGAACGTTTACATAAAACGTTTTCCAAAGATATAGTTTATAAAATAAACTATTTCTCATCATTTTAATGCACACAGAGGCAATTAAATGTTTACATAAAACATTTCTGTTCATTATGAACAATCTCTAACCTCGTATTCGTGATACACATTTTCTAACGCACGTGCTAGAAAATTTAAGTCATTTTATATATACAAAACATGACCAAATTAAAGCATTAATGTCACCATTAAAACTCATCAATGTCATCAATAAAACTCCACTCAAGAGTTTCACCATATGAAGAGTTAAGAGTCTCAATAATTATAGACTTAAACTCTAATAAAACTCATCAATGTCATCATTAAAACTCTACTCAAGAGTTTCGCCATATGAAGAGTTAAAAGTCTCAGTAATTATAGACTTAAACTCTAATAAAACTCATCAAATGTCATCATTAAAACTCTACTCAAGAGTTTCACCATATGAAGAGTTAAGAGTCTCAATAATTATAGACTTAAACTCTAATAAAACTCATCAATGTCATCATTAAAACTCTACTCAAGAGTTTCACCATATGAAGAGTTAAAAGTCTCAATAATTATAGACTTAAACTCTAATAAAACTCATCAATGTCATCATTAAAACTCTACTCAAGAGTTTCACCATATGAAGAGTTAAAAGTCTCAATAATATTATAGACTTAAACTCTAATGTAGACTACAATACTTTAGCATGTGAACATAAGATGCACCATTCTGATTTTTCACAGCCATAAGGATTTAAATGTTTACATAAAACATTTCAAAGCATTTGTATTTTAACCATTTTTTTAACAATCATGTTAAAATGAAAGAAATTCTAACGCACACGTTAGAAATATTAACATTTTCACAAAATGTTAATTTGACTTGCTAAAAGCACATATATGGTTCAAATAAATAAGTCATTTCTAATACACACGTTAGAAACTAAACAACTAAAATTGCTTCAAAACTAACGCGTTTCATGAACGTTTCTAACACACATGTTAGAAGACAAATGATTACAAAATCATTATAAGACTTATTTGTTCATATCAATCCATGGGTGGATGAAAAGTCTACTTTAAATAGAGACTTAATTAGAGACATAAAACTCTAATCAAGTAACATAAAACTCTTATTTAAAGACATAAAAACTCTACTTAAGAGAATTTAACGTTTACAAAAAAAACGTATGGTTTACACTAATAATTCCGGTCTAACACACATGTTAGAGAATTTAACGTTTACAAAAAACGTATGGTTTACACTAATAAACCCGATCTAACACAAAAGTTAGAAAAATTAACGATTCCCAAAATCGTTTCAAAACCAAACGTTGGAACCAAAACTATTCGTTTTGTACCACGGTATAGGATTTAAGATTGTATCTCAATCTCAAAAAATCCAAACACAACAAGTTGTACTACATACATATTTCCCAAAAAAAAAAATATTTATAAGATCATAATCTTTAAATAAATATATATATATATTTTTTTTTATTATAAATTCTTTTGCGAACCCAAAATTCTTATAAATAAGGTTTTAAGATTGTAGCAACAATCTCACGAAATCTGTTTTAAGTTTGTAGGAATTAGGTTCAACTTTTGTAAAATATAATTATAAAATATATAATAACGAGACTCTCGTTATTCGTAGGAAATATCATAGTACAATACCGGTTGCAATAACTAAATAAAAAGAATATATTTATAATTATATATACCAATCTTGATTCAAGTCACAACTCTGGTGGGTCCTTCACACGCACTTGATAGCATACTAGACTCGAGTATTCATCATCTTGAGTCTTGAAAATACTCCTTGACTGCAACAAAGAGCACACTAAAACGTTCACGATTTTGGTTGAGGCACGTGTTCAACACGCTTCCCTTAAAACAGATTTCGCGCCTCTACTAAAGACAACGCGTTTGTCTCCCAGGGTACAACAGCCGAAGCAGTCTGTACTGCCGGAGATGGCTCACGGGCCCAAGGTTACATCCGGTAATTGTAGTGTTTGAACTCATGTGGTGGAAAACAAGTAGAGAGTACTCATCTCTCTAGTTGGTCTTCAAGTGTTCATCCTCCTTCTAGTATTCTTCATGTATCAAGCAATACTATATTATTGTTGTAACAAAAGAAGCACATAGCCTACTATTTGTACAAGACTTAAGGATTAGTGAAAGGTTTCACTTAATTAGTCATTTAATTAGAGACTTAAAAACTCTAATAAAACTAACTAAATGTCATCAAGAAGCTCTACTCAAGAGTTTCTTTTTTATTTACCACATGAAGATTCTAATTTTGATTCTACATAAACCAAATAAGGATGGAAACCCTAGGCGATTTTGGCGACTCCTCCAGTAACCCTAGTTCTTCATCGTAATCCTTAATTTTGATCGATCTGGGTTAGGTATTGGGGTGTTGTCGATCCTTCTGAGTAAGGTTCTAGACTTCAATCCTGGTTTCTAATCTTTTGAAGTTGGAATTAGGGTTTTTCTTTTTCTTTTCGTTGTGATTAGGGTGTGTCTGCTTTGTCGCTAAGGGTTGTGATTAGGGTTTTTGTTTGTTTTGTCTGGTCGTTTTTTACGTTGCATGTTCTTGCCGTTTGTTTCAACTACTGTGCATGGAAAAGAATTGTGATAGTAGGTTGGAGGATTTAGGGTTTCAATCATTTTCTGAAAGGCTGCATGGTGATGTGTTTATTCGGCAGCCGCCCTCAACTCATTTACCTGAAAATCTAGGGAAGGGTTTGGAGGGGAGGCCGATAAGAATTGATGGTAATCCGGTAATGCCTAGACGAGGGTTATGAATGATCAGAAGACACCGAGACAGATCAATGTAATTGATGAATTGTTGAAAGTTACTACTCCTGTTACCGCCGATGGTATGGCAGGAACGTCTAGTGGACGAGCTGAGCAATCTGTTAACCAAGATGGAGCCTGGCAATCGTATGCAGCTAAGCTGTTATCGACCCAATCTCCGCAGAAGGTAAATTTTCGGTATTTAGAGAACGTTCAGGCAGTTGAAGATGTTGACGTAATGATACCTATTGAATCTGTCCAGCAAGTTCAAAACAGGTTTGCAAATGTTTTGTTCGGATATTTTTTAGGAAAAAGGCTAGCATTCCCTGTGGTGGACTATTTCGTTAGAAACAGATGGGATAAATACGGGATTCAGAAATGCATGATGAACGGGAAAGGTTTTTTCTTCTTTAAGTTTAACTCTAAGGAGGGGATGGATCAAATCCTTCAGGATGGGCCATGGCTCATAAGAAACATGCCGTTATTTTTGAAGTATTGGTCTCCAAACACGGAACTGAAAAAAGAGGAGCTTAAAAAGATCCCGGTTTGGGTTAAAATGCACGATGTTCCGTTAGCTGCGCACACCGAAGACGGGTTGAGTTTAATTGCTTCAAAGATTGGGGTCCTGAAAGTACTTGATAATGAAACATCTAAAATGTGCACCGAGTCATGGGGTAGGAGTGGATTTGCTAGAGCGGTCATAGAGCTTGATGCGGAGAAGGAAACTAAGGAGAACATTATGATTGCTATTCCGAATGTAGAGGATGGGGGGATTTTAAAGAGTAACATAAGGGTTGAATACGAATGGAAGCCACCTAGGTGCAATACTTGCAAGGTTTTTGGTCACATACCTGAGGAATGCCCGAAGGTGAGGGTTGAAAGAGTTGATACGGAAAACAAAGGGAAGAATAAAATAGATGAGCAAGGGTTCAAATATGGTAATAACAGGAAAAAAGTTTCAAAGCAACAGTATCATGTTTAGGAGAAACCAAAAGTGATATACAAACCTAAAAAGATGAATGATAGGCAGGAAGCGAACAAACCCAGTTCCTCTAGAGGTCCGACTATTGAAATCAAAAATTCGTTCAGTGGGCTAAACGGGGCACATGAAGAGGAAGAGTCGGACGTGGAAGAGGTTAGACTTGCTACGGATGAGGGGATGCCGATCCTTATGAACGGAGACTCGGAAAATAAAACAGGTGCAAGCACACCTGCTGAGAAGGTTACTAATGGTTAGCATAGCTTCATGGAATATTAGGGGGTTGAACCGCCCTCTTAAACAAAAGGAGGTTCAAAAGTTTTTAAAAGAAAATGGTGTTCAGGTGTTAGCCATTTTGGAGTCTCATGTAAAGATTGCAAATTTGGACAAGGTGTGTAAGAATGTGTTTAGGAATTGGGAGTGGGCTTCGAATGGAGCGATGTGTTCGAAAGGCACTAGAATTATTCTGGGGTGGCACATGGACAATATAGATGTTATGGTAGTTGATGCTAATAGTCAGGTCATGCATACTCAGATCATGCTAAAAAACGATAAAAAGAAGATGTATGTCTCGTTTGTTTATGCTAGTAATTGTTATAAAGAAAGAAGGCAGCTATGGGAGTCGTTGAAGATGCATAAGGGGCTGGTTAACAATTCTCCTTGGATTATTCTCGGCGATTTTAATGTTGCTCTCAACATTGAAGATAAATACATGGGGAGTTCTACTGTTAATGCTGCAATGACTGATTTTAAGGATTGTGTTGAGGTTATGGAGGTGTTTGATGTTAATGCTAGCGGTATCCATTATACGTGGAACCAGCGATCCAAAATGGGAGTGGGGATTCGGAAAAAGCTGGACAGAGTTATGTCAAATGTTCATTTTACTGATGTGTTTCCTGAAGGCCATGCAGTGTACTTGCCCTATGGTGTTTCGGATCATTGCCCATGTGTTTTGAAGCTGCCTTCTAGTCAAAAAGCAAAACCAAAACCCTTCAAGTTTACGAATATGTTGGTTCATAAGAAGGAATTTGTGGAGATTGTGCAAAGGGGTTGGAACCGTAACGTGGATGGGGTCCCTATGTTTCGGTTAGTGAAAAAATTAAAGGGTTTGAAGCATGCCTTTAGATCTCTGTTACATAAACAAGGAAACATCCACAAAAAGGTTTGTGATATTAAAAAAGAGCTGGATATTCTTCAAAGTAAGCTGGATAAAGATCCGAATGATAATCATATTAGAGAGTCTGAATCGGCCTGTTTGAAAAGGTACCAAGAAGCTGCTCTTGATGAAGAGAGGTTTTTGAAACAAAAAGCTAAACAGAAGTGGTTGGAAGTGGGGGATGCCAACACGGCTTATTTCCATAATGTCGTTAAATGCCGTAACCATGTTAACAAAATCCACACTATCAAAGATATGGAAGGTAATCATTATGACGGTGAGGGGGTGTCGGATGCTTTAGTTGACCATTTTAAAGTATTTCTTGGTAATAAAGGGAATGTGTCTAGGAAGCTGGACCCGAGTATCATCACTACGAAGCTCAGTTCTCAGGTCGCTACTCATATGTGTAGGCAAGTCACTATTGAAGAGGTAAAGGCTGCTCTTTTTTCGATTAATGAGAATAAATCCCCGGGTCCGGATGGTTATACGTCTGAATTTTTTAAAAAATCATGGGAGATCATCGGGTCTGATGTCACTATGGCAGTGCTTGACTTCTTTGAATCAGGCAGACTGCTCCAAGAGATAAACCATACGTTCTTAGCTTTGATTCCAAAGGTTGCCACTCCTAGTATTGTTACGGACTACAGGCCGATTTCGTGTTGTAATGTTATTTACAAAGGTATTAGCAAGATCATCACTAACAGGATTCTTGAGGGCCTTAATGAGATAATAAGTGATAACCAATCGGCGTTTGTGCCGGGGAGAAGAATATCCGATAACATTCTTCTAACTCAAGAGCTCATGCATAATTATCACCGGCAAGTCGGCCCTCCGAGGTGTGCTTTCAAGGTGGACATTCAGAAGGCCTATGACACGGTGGATTGGGATTTTCTTCGAGATATCCTACATGGGTTTGGCTTCAACCAAAGGTTCATCGGATGGATTATGGAATGTGTTACATCCACGTCTTTTTCTCTAAGCATCAATGGAAACATACATGGATATTTCCGGGGTGAGAGGGGTTTACGTCAAGGAGACCCTATGTCTCCTTATTTATTCACCATGGTTATGGAAGTGTTAACTCTGCTTCTTCGAAAAGCAGCTGATTCGGAACCGTCCTTTAGATTCCATAACAAGTGTGAAAAACAGATGATTATTAATGTTTGCTTTGCAGATGATCTCCTTATCTTTGCTAGGGGTGATACTCAATCGGCGAGGGTTATCATGGACTCTTTGATAAATTTTAAGGATGTTTCGGGCCTGGCTCCAAGTAATTCTAAAAGTTCTGCGTTTTTTTGCAACGTTTCTAGTAGCATTAAATCCAGAATCATGGAGTTTGTTCCTTTCGAGGAGGGTAAGTTGCCGATTAAGTATCTTGGGGTTCCTCTTTTGGCGTCTCGGCTTCTTGTTAAAGATTGTAAAGTTCTTGTGGAAAGAATGGATAAAAGGATCATGGATTGGAAAAATAAATTCCTTTCATTTGCGGGTAGGCTTCAGCTGGTTATCTCGATCCTGTCTTCTATTCATGCGTATTGGGCTTCGGTTTTCTTGTTACCTTCGAGTATTATTAAGGAGCTGGAGAATAAGATGAGGTGGTTCTTATGGGGTTATGGTACAGCCGCTAGAGGTAGAGCAAAAGTTGCCTGGAAAGAGGTATGTCTTCCTAAGTCTGAAGGGGGACTAGGAATTAGACGTATTCTTGATGTTAATCGATCTCTTATGACGTACCACATTTATAGTATTCTTTCGGAAAGGAAATCCCTTTGGACTAAGTGGGTCTTGATTCATAGGTTAAAAAATCGTAGCATATGGGACATTCCTATCCATAGTAACTCGCCATGGAGTTGGAGGAAATTACTGAAGTTTAGACATATCGTTAGGCCTTTTTTCTGGTCCAAAATCAGTAATGGCGAATCTATATCCTTATGGTTTGATAAGTGGTGTAGTCATGGTCCGCTGAGTGATTTTGTTACTCATAGACGTATGGCTCAACATGGTTTTAGTTTGTTCTCTAAGCTTGCGGATGCTATAGATGGTGGTAACTGGGCTTGGCCTGAAGCTTGGAGAAATTTATTCCCGGTCCTTTTTCAGCTCCAACCAGTTCTGTTAGCGACTGGCGTTCAAGATAGAATCATGTGGATGAATTCGGAAGGCAACTTGGTCTCGTTTGAGTCTAAGGAGGTGTGGGCGGCTATTCGTTCTCGGGGTCAAGCAGTTGAATGGTCGAATGTTGTTTGGTCTCGGTTTAATATTCCTAGGCATGCTTTCATTAGTTGGCTGATTCTTAAAAAGAAGTTGTGGACTCAAGATAGGATTCTTCACTGGAATCATACCGTAACCGGTTCTATGAATCAGATGTGTTGTCTTCTCTGTTATACAGGTATTGAAACAAGGGACCATTTGTTTTTTGAGTGCAGCTACTCAAAAAAGGTGTGGCATGAAGTTCGAGAGAAAGGAGATATGTCTCGGGTCAATGGAAAATGGGACGTCATTATGCAATGGTTGGTGCCTAAAGCTACGCATCGTTCTGTTAAGGAGGTCACGAGTAGACTTATAGTGGAAGCTTCGGCGTATTATATTTGGAGTGAAAGGAATGCTAGATTTTTCAACAACCAACTTAGACCGCCGGAACAAATTGTGGAACTTATTTTGCATACGGTCCGATCAAAATTGCTCTCTTTCAAGTTCAAAGCCAGTGCCAATGTCAACAAGTTCTTGGAGAAGTGGAACGTGCATGGGGTAGAGACCTTTGACGACCATTGTTAGTAGATATGTAATAGTTGTCTTTTTACGGTTGTTTTGTATTTGGTTGTGGTCTTGTTTCCTCTTTGGTGGCATGTCACCAAGAGAACTAGGGGGTATTTCAGCCTTCCTACTTGTTTTTATTGATATGATATAAAATCACCGGGGTAACCCTTTACCCAAAAAAAAAAAAAATGAAGATTCTAATTAATATTTATAATTTTATTAAATTGTAAATATATTAAATATCCATTCACCAAATTTCCAACAATTATTTGATCACATGATTTCAAAACAGAAACGATTATATTCTGTGATTGTAACATTCTGGTATTATCTTAAAGACTCTTGAAAAAAAAAATTAAGAAAAACACAGAAGCAAACTACCAGATTATCATTAAATTATTTTGATGGGATGAAGTAACCTTATGGTGATCGAAATTGATGAACACTCGAAATCGAATAAAGAAGCTAGCCATGTAAGTTATCTGAATGACTCTGTTGGTCAAGGTCTAACACATGGAGATTAAAACCGTGATTGGTTGGAGTAGTCCTTTCATAAAAAAAAAAAAAAAAAAAAAAAAAAAAAGCTCTGCAACGAATATTACTTCCGGTGGGGCAATAACCTTACTTTGTTTTATTCGATAAGCAAACCGATGGATTGGCCGGTTAAAAATATTATTATTTTATATAAAAATGTAGCTCAATTACCACGTGCGCCTAAGATAAAAAAACGTGTAGCAACAGCGTGTATCTGAGTGCGACGTCGACACCCATTTGGTATAAATACTTTGACTTTGCTACTTGACAACTCAAAATCTAAAAATAATAGAGGATGACAAACGAAGATGTCACAGCCACTGGCGGCCAGCAGCAACTGCAGCTGACACCAAAGCAACCGCCGTGGCGACTGACCAACGATGAAGAGTTTTCAGCAATGGTTAATGCTTTGAAGAATGTCATTATGGGTGTTTCCAGTCACCAAAACGGATATGGTTTTAGAATATTATCTCCGGCAACCAAGGGGTGCTCTGTTCTGCTCTCTGTACCTGAAACTTGTACGGTTTGTAAAGTTAATGGGTGTCTTGGGTGTAATTATTTTCATGGTCCGATTAAGAAAAAGAGGAAAAACTACAGAGGAGTGAGGCAGCGGCCGTGGGGGAAATGGGCAGCGGAGATACGGGACCCGCGTAAAGCCGCCCGGGTGTGGTTGGGGACATTTGAGACTGCAGAGGCAGCGGCTCGGGCTTATGACCGAGCCGCCATTGAATTCCGTGGTCCCAGGGCGAAGCTCAATTTTTCATTTACGGATTACACGGACTCGGAAAATGTGTCACCCCCTACTAGCAAGCCGGAAAGTAGCAATCGATGGAAATCGGAGTTGGGCGAAGAAGCGGGGAAGAAACCGGTTATGGAAAACGATTTCTTGGAGGGAATTGGGGAAGTTGATGTTCAAGAATGGATGATGATGGATTTTAATGGGGAGTCTTCTGATTCAACTCTTGGTGGAAGTGTTTGATCCATAATTCTAAAATATGTAATCAGTTAATAACGGTTGAGAATCGTTTTTTGTTGATTGTTATAGGCAATCACTGTTTTGTTTGTAAAAGAACATGAATATAATTTTTATCCGGTTTCAGTTTCGGTTTCCGATCGATCTGTCTGGGCCGGTTTACTATGATTATTAAATGAAATACATTGCTTATTGGCTTCTAGGTTTTGTGTTTTGTTTTCTTCGGGCCCGTCCATTTTCCGGTTAGTTATCTGTTATAGATATTGGTTGTTCTAAAAACGATATGCCAGCGGTGGCAATTCTTGATACAATCCGTTAACCCGACCCGAACCCGACAAAAAAAAAAAAAAAAAAAAAAAAAAAAAACAGGTTTGGGTCGACTAACCCGAATTAATATGGGTCGGGTTAGGGTTGAAATCTTTAACCCGAATAATAGTATGGGTCGAGTTCGGGTTGAACATTTCAACCCACGAACCCGTAACCCGTCAACCCATCAACCCGACATGATTGTCACCCCTAGTTTTCTGTATACATTGAACAACTAATAGCATTCGCGCTCATTCCTCTATAATTATACTAAAATTCACTATATTTACACTAAAATTCGCTACATTTCTCTTTTCTTTCAGTTAAATAATATTTTTCTATATTTATCATTAACTTTTCTTTCTCCATCACTCAAAACCACTTTCAAAAAATATTAAAAATTTAATAAGGGTAAACAATGTTTCCCTAAAATTCATAGATAAATAGTAACATTTTCTCTACTTCACTCATAACGACTTTTCATAATATACAAAACTCTCTCACATAAAAATAGAGGAATGATGCGAATGCTTAAATACCATAAAAGTGAAGAAAATAATAACAATTTATTAAAATTAATAACCTTAAAAATTATCAAAGAAAAATACGTTTCAAAAAATGTAAAGCCATATTTTAAAAGGTTATATAATATTATTATGACCAATTTAAGGACTAACGAGTCAATATTTAAAAAAAAAATTAATAATTATATATATTTTAAGAAAGTGTAGAGACTTTATTATAACAAATGTTAGAAAAACTTTATCATGTTTGCGGAGGTTGAAATATTTTTATTTAAATGTACAAAAGTATATTGATTATTTATAACAGAGTAAACTGCCATTTTGGTCCCTGAGGTTTGGTTACTTTTGTCACTTTAGTCCAAAACTTAAACCTTTTACATCTGGGTCCCAGTGGTTTCAGTTTTATTGCCATTTTGGTCTAAAAATGAAACCGGGTCATACTTGTCTTATAAAATCCTACAATTTTGTCATTTTCCTCAGGGACAAATCAGGTCATATTTGTCTTATAAAAGATGGTATTTATTTATAAAAAAGAAATGATCATTTTGCCCCTGCGGAAAATGATAAAATAACATGATTTTATAAGACAAATATGACCCGATTTCATTTTTGGACCAAAATGGCAATAAAATTGAAACCACAGGGACCCAGATGCAAAAATTTGAGTTTTGGACTAAAGTGAGAAAATTAACCAAACCACAGAGACCAAAATGACAGTTTACTCTTTATAACATCCAAAAGCTGTTTTGTATTAAAAAACTGTTTATGTGACGATTACATTAAATTCAGATTTATAAAATTTTAATAGAAGGCTGTGTTAAATTAAACATCGAGTGAAATTTGTGGTTGGGTGTGTATGTTTGGTCCCAAATAGTACTTTAATTTAGGGAAAATAGAAAGATTAACATGCCATTTTGGTCCCTGTGGTTTGGGCACTTTTGTCATTTTAGTCAAAATCTCAAACTTTTTAAACCTGGGTCCCTGTGATTTCACTTTTGTTGCCATTTTAGTCCAAAATTCAAATTATCTCCTATTTGACTATTAAAAACTGGTTATTTTGTCTTTATCCTTAGGGGTAAAATGGTCATTTACATTTTATAAATAAATACAGACCTACCAGTCAACCATCCCCATCTCTCTCTCTCCCAGATATGCACCATCTCAGCTCTCTCTCATATCTCTAAACCTAAGTCTTTACATCCACAAACCACCATCAATCTCCTCTATAATCACCGCAACATCATCAACAACCACCATCATCACCCCCGTCAGTCACACCCACCACCGTCAACAACCACAACCGGCACTGTAGCCATTAAATGCCACCACCGTCGCCACTTGAAAACCCTAAACCTACCACTACCGATCTGAAAGAAAGGTAGAGACAGATGGTGCATATCTAAGATTATGGCAGGGGTTGTTGGTTTGTTGGATTTTTTAATAGTCGTCGCTGCTACTTCTGTTCCGATGAGCCACTGCAGTTCCGGCGAGAGCTATTCCGATCTGAATTGGTTCCGGCGCAAACTTCTGTTCTAATCTCATCCCTTTATACGCAGGTTCGATCTTTCACCAGGTAACAATCGACCACCCATTTGAACGCATGTATGGTTGATATCCACAGGTCCCCTCAATCAAGAGAGAGAGAGAGAGTGATGGAGACGGTGACGGTGACGTTGTGGTTCTGTGGCGGTTCTGGTTGGAGGCGGTAGTGGTTGCAGTTGTTAGAAGGTTGAATTTAGGGTTTTGATTTTGGGTAGATTTGGTTGATAGAGGGTTGAATTTAGGATTTTGATTTTGGAGAAAAAAAAGGGATGATGATGGTGATTAGGTATCTGTGTGTGTTTATAGAGAGAGAGAGAGAGAGAGAGAGAGAGAGAGAGAGAGAGAGAGAGAGAGAGAGAGAGAGAGAGAGAGAGAGAGAGAGAGAGAGAGAGAGAGAGAGAGATCACCGGGCAGAAGAGGGAAAGAAGAAAAGGAGAGGGGATGGGAGTGGGGTGGGTAGTTGAGCAAGTGGGCAAAATGACCAAAATGCCATTCAGAAATGGACAAAAAACCATTTTTTTTTAGAAATCTGAGTTGACTTTGCTTTTGGATTAAAATGGCAACAAAAATGAAATCACAAGGACCCAGATTTAAAAAGTTTGAAATTTGAACTAAAATGACAAAAGTGCCCAAACCACAGGAACCAAAATAACAGTTACTCAAACAGAAAATAAAAACATGTGTTTAGTCTAATAGAATGTGTTTAGTTGTGCATTGCCATCTACTTTATGGGTAAGATGTCACATAATATGAATGTAATTTGTCATAAATTTAATTTGTTGTAGTAGTTAAAAACATAAGATTATATAAAAGTTAGAATGGTAAGAATAAATATATTTAAAAATCGCAGCAAACATTTATAACATATACACCATGTTGAGAAGTAATAATATACCAATACATTATCATCCAATTTTTAATATTTTGAAACATGTGTTTTTCAAAGTAAATATGGCACAATATTAGTTAATTCCGTGGGGTATGGGGCGGGACTTTTGGCGTGGGTTGGGGTAAAACGCCCAAGTCACCACTTCGAGTGGGCTTGGGTTTGGGGCGTGGCCCTTGGGGCTTGGGTTTCAAGCCGGGCGTGGGGCGGGGGACCAAGGTGACATGGCGGTTGCTGAGTGGCCCATTCAAAGTAGCCGTTGGCTAGCCGTTGGGGGCTAGGTTTTTTTTTTAAAAAAAAAAAATCTTTTTTCTTTTATATATACTTACCACATTTAACATTTTTCTCACACAATATCAAACACATAAAACACAATATTACCATGAGTTCTTCAAGTTATAGTGAATCGTCATTATCATCTGACGATGGTGCGGAAATATTTCTACAAACGATCGCGGCTGTGGTGAAAGCTATCGTGGAAGACGAAGACGATGAGGAAGAGACTCAACAACCTAAACGGAGGAGGAGGTACATCGCTCGTGAATGGCACACCGCTAACGATTTGTTGGTAAGCGATTACTTCTCAGCGGAACCTAAGTATGATAAAAAATGTTTAGTCGTCGTTTTCGTATAAGTAAAAACTTATTTTTAAGAATATCTAGAGATTTTGAGGAGAAATATGATTATTTCAAACAAAAACCCGATGTAACCGGGCAATTAGGATTTAGTACGTGGCAAAAGGTCACGGCCGCACTTAGGCAGTTAGCGTACGGCAATAGTTCGGACATTATGGATGACTATTTAAAAATGTCTGCACGTGTAGCTAGAGAAACTCTTCACAACTTTTGTTCGTGTATTCTAGAACTTTATAAGAAAAGATATTTGAGAAAGCCCTCCTTCAGTGACATGCAACAAATATTGGAACATCACGCTGATTATCATGGGCTACCCGGGATGATAGGTAGTTTAGATTGTATGAAATGGCCCTGGGAACTTTGTCCTACCCAATGGCAAGGTGCTCACACTAGTGGATTTCACGGGGTGCCAGCCATCATGCTTGAAGCGGTTGTGTCCCAAGATCTTTGGATATGGCATGCGTTCTTCGGTATGCCAGGTTCACATAATGATATTACCATCATACACCACTCGCCTCTTTTCAGTGATCGGGTAAATGGTATAGGACCCAAAGGAAGTTTCTTTGTAAACGGGGTTGAGTACGCGTACGGGTACTACCTAGTTGATGGGATTTACCCAGAGTAGGGGGTTTTTGTAAAATCGTTCACAAAACACGGTGCCACAGATCCAAAGAGATTAAAGTTTAACAGGGTCCAGATGGCTGCACGTAAAGACGTCGAGCGAGCATTCGGTGTTTTGAAGAAAATGTGGCGAATATTGGGAATTCCTTGTCGACTATGGGACAAGGATCAGATTGGAAACGTGATGTACACATGTATCATTCTTCACAACATGATTTGGAGGATGAAGGTAGAGCGCTCGTTACCTACTATGATGACGATGACCCCCAACCAGGTAACGTAACAGACGAAGATAAAGCGGCAAATGAATATTTAATAAAGTCAAGGGATATACATCAGAACCTTCGAGCTGATTTGGTGGAACACGTTTCAACGATTCCTGGGTTCGAAACCGACGAAGACGACGAAGAATGACTGTCTTTTATTTTGATAATTACTATGTATGTTTATGTATTTTTTAAAAAAAAATATGTATGTTATATGTATGTTTATTTTTTGTATAATTATAAATATAAATATATATTAAAATTAATTGTTGAGATGGCATAGCCACCCGCCCAACCCAAGCCCAACCCACGCCCCGCCATACCCAGCGGACACGTAACCAACCCGTGGGCTGGCTCCCTTTGCACGTGTCACCTTTTGCCCAACCCAAACCCCAACCCAAGCCCCACCATATCCCACGGCCTAATGTTACGAGGAATCCGCTCAAACTCCAATGCCCGTAACCCATTTGAAAATTTCTTTATAACTTTTTATTTAAGTTTATCATATTAAACTAGGTTATCACCCGGGTGGCAACCCGGGTTGAAGAAAACTATTAAGATAAATATCAAGTATATAAATAAAATAAAGTACAAAGTCTCATGTTACATAAATTAGTGATACAGTGGATATACAATTTAAAGATAGTCGAGTCCCTTTAAAGATGCATATCCTTCGAGTTACCAAAACCTTTCCCTTAGTAAATTGAGTTCCCTCTACAAAAAAAAAAAAAAATTATAAGTGTTTAAATATATAATATAAACTTTAGTGTCGATACTATATAATATAAACTTTGGTGTCGATACTAAGCTTGCTGAGATATTTGTTAATTTATATATATTACGAGTTGACGTTATGTGTGCATCCATCATCACCACAATAAAGACAAAACTTACCATATTTTAGTTGCTTTTTTCCATTTTATCACATATTTTTTTTTTTTTTTTTTTTTTTTTTTTTTGAACGGCAAATTTGGATCACTGACGGACCACTGGAGTATCATCGTGCCACCAGCAGAACCACCCGATCATATCCATCTCCACTAGGCAATCATGCCTATACACCAATTCAGGAGGAAACCCAATAAATCTAGGAAAACCCCCTTTGTGAGAATCGAACCCATGACCTAATGGTCATAAGCCTTATCCCACCTCCAAATACGTGGGATAAGGCTTATGACCTAATGGTCATAAGCCTTATCCCACCTCCAAATACCACATATGAGAACCCAAATCTTGATTCTTGTAAATTATGAGCAACTTTGTCAATGCATTTAGATACCTGATAAAAAATTAAAAAAAGTAATACAAATGTGTTAAAAGGATGGTATATAGATCAAACCCCACCAAACTTCATGTTCCAACCGAAAATTTCATAGTCCCATCAAACTTTTGTTTTTCAAAAAATAATAAAAAATAATCAAGAATATAGAAATCTGGTGGCATTAAATATTGGTTCAAATATGCACAATAGTAAGGTTAGCTAATTAATTTAAAACAAATTAAGTTATGTCATACATTAATTTGAGTGTGTATTTTAATCTATACTCAGTCATAATTCATTATTGTTTTCTAACTTAAATGGGTTGACCCGTTTAACTCATATATTAAATATATGAGTAACCTTTAGATTAAAATCAAATTATTTTCACTACAATTTTTATACAAAATATATAAAAATCACACCCAAAAAGCTTTTCCTGCCAGCATTTTTGCATTTTTGGAGATGAATAAAGTGCTATTTGTTTAAACTGTAGTCTGCAAACCGACCAAAATTCAAAAGCATGTTTACCTTAATAATGTCAATTTGGCTTTGCATAGATTCTTGGTACTCAGTTTCTCCATATTTGTCGGACATTAGAGCCCGGAACTCCTCTTCCAGTGCCTCGTTAGGCATGTCCCTTAGTTTCGGCTGCAACAACCAAATCATGTTATTTCAATAATATTTTATTTTCAATAAAATGATTTAAAAGGGTTTGTCAATCAAAAATACATTTTTAACCCATTTGATCAAAGTTATCCTGAATCAACCCATCCTATTTATAAGTAAATGGGTCGAAGCTGCTACACAAAGGTAAAACTATTGCGGTGTTTTCATCATTAGCAGGGTAAAAACAGTTTGGAGTTATATTAGATGTCAGGTCAGCGAGTAAGTAAATGCAAAAGAACGCGATATGAGAGAACTAAACAGCTAACTTCATAACTGTCCATTTTACACTTGAGTTCCTCCAATGATTGTTTGACCTGTACATAAAAGATTTATAAGCAAATTTCAGCATATGAACATGATGCACATTGCTGCATATCTCTGTGACACCCCTAATAATTCAATCATTTCTATAGCTCTAGATTTTCTGTAAAGTTGCTATAACAAACCTTATGGCCTTCTTTCTCTTCTTAAGGTCTTGCAGTTCTAGTTTCAACATCAGATCTTTTACCGAATGGCATAGATCTTTTACCGAATGGCATGAGGCAACACCGGGTACGTTCAGCCATGTGCATAGTTTCCACCAGATTGCTTTAGCGTTCATGAAATAACTAAAACATGATCGACGGTCTCCTGCATAAAATCACAACACGGAAAATTTAAATTATTGACCATAATACCCCTCCTTGCTAACTCTTTCGATGAACAACCGGTTATGAAATAGAGCAGCTAGGTAATACCTAAAGTAAATACATTTGTCTAAAGGGCTGTGGTTGGAATTGAGTTGCATTACTGATCTGCAAGTGGATCTATTGCTTTATTGATCTGTAAGTGGCTGGGAAAAAAGAAAAATAATAATCAAGAAAGCTGGTAGGCAGTCTCATTGTGGTAAAATTGGGTCTCCTAATCAATTGGAATGTATGATAAAAGGTGCTTATGAGCGAATGGATGTGGTTTCTAATCGACATCAGTTGGGCCATGCAACGGGTCTTAGTATCTTTGTGATCAGAAAGAGTTTGAAAAGAAGGTATGTATACCAATAAGGGTAGCTCCGACTATAACCTCAGTACACATACGTGTAACCATGACTTCAACACGAGAGTACATGTCCTCTGCAAGTGGTGCGACTGAAATAAAGTTGAAGAGAGACTGTCTCACAAATAGAAATAAGCTAACAAAATGGGTTTTATTAAAAAAAAAAAGAAAAACCTTATGTATATCCTCATTAATTGTTAACAACCGACATGTAAACCGAGTGAAGCATCCAACACCTGCCAAAAAACAACCCATTCATAATCTGAATAAAAAAAAGCCGTAAGTGAAACTAATTCGTAAAAAACGAAATCTGAATAAAAATTAATCCTAATCAAACCTGATTTAACATCCATCGGCATATCAATCGCGATCACAGATCCTTACTTCCAATTTACACTCCCCTTTTACTATAATCTATATTATATTATATTTATGTTCAAATGAATAACAAATTTTCTAATTTTGATTCAGAAAACCAACAGTAATACCAATAATGAGTACATGAATTAACAGCCACAATGGTCAAGGAGTCGAAATCATCTGAGTCAACATATCTTATTCAAATTCTTTCTCCAAAATAACCTATGTCTAAGATGCAAACTATACTCATTCTCAACCTACCAATCAATATAATTATACTAACAACAATCAAATTACAGCCCACAAACCAGTACTAAGTACATATTTGATCAAATCAATCGTAATAAAGTTCCAAAATAACAACAGGGAGATAATAAATCAAAATCAATTTGTTGAGATAATAAAGACAAAGCCAGGGATTGTGTAACCTGTGTACACCGTCTAAAGATTCATAGCAACGTTGAGGATGGTGTCATCGTGTCGACTGTATTGATTAACGAACCCTAACCTGTGATTTGATTATCTTCAATCTTTATCTTTGATAAAGAAAAAAAGAAATAGAGACCACGAGGATGACGAACCAGAAGGTTTGCAATGAAGGGGTGGGAGGCTAGGGTTTAGAATTGTATCCAGGATTATCGAATGAGGAACCAGAAGGTTTGCAATGAAGGGGTGGGAGGCTAGGGTTTAGAATTGTATCCAGGATTATCGAATGAGGGATTTAGGTTTTAGAAGGTTTATATTGGCAGGTAAAAAAAAGGGGTATGGATCAACACGCGGTATCCATATATAAATAACATTACCCATTTGTTTTCCCGCCCAAAAAGTTGTGAGATTGCACCACAAGCTGACACATCAGCCCATATTATTCTTGTTTATTATATATAACTAGGTTATAACCCTGTGTATTACACGGGTTAAGTAAATAAAAAATCAAATAGTTAATAACGAAGGTTTAACAATTATAAAACGATATTTTTAAGACGCTTTTCTGACATCCAAACAAAATTTTGTGTCATGTATGATCAAATCTTATGATGTTTGTCAAGTTTATAAATATGAAAGCATTTGAACCATCGATTAGAAGACAGATTGTATCGTCGACTTTCTCACGAGTTTTAACAGTCATGTGAACATACATTTAACAACCCAGGTTTTATTTAAATGATAGTTGTCTTAATTTATTAGTTCGAAAAAATGTATTCATCCACTTAACTGAGAAAACTAACCCCCATATTGAAGATCCTCAAATTTATATTTATCTTATATTAACTAAATAAATAAATATAATAAATTAATATTAAATCTTATAATTCTTTAATAAAATATTATCCTCAAATTTAAATTGTCAATTTAATAAAATTTTAAAACAAATACCTCTCTTTCCTACTTATCTTATATTAAATATATAAATAATAAATTAACATTAAATGTTATCCTAATTTATAAAAACTATAACTTTTTTTATTATTTGGTGTACAAAATTATATTTATTCAACTCGTGTAAAGCCTAGGGTTTTTAAAAATATAACTTCTTTTATTATTTACTATACAAAATTACATTTATTCAACACGTGTAATACACGAGGTTTTTAAGGATACATTTTTTTTATTATTTCATAGATTTTTAAGGATACACGAGTTTTTTTTAAAGATACGACGTTTTTAATATTTAATATACAAAATTACATTAACTTAATATGTGCAATACACATGGTTTTTAAAGATATAACTCTTTTTAGATCAATTTAACATGTGTAACATACGCGTTTTTAAGGATGTAATTTTTTTTTATTATTTGATAGGTTTATTCAACCTGAATACACACGAGTTTTTTTTTAAAGATACGACATTTTTAGTATTTAGTATACAAAATTACATTTATTTAATCTGTGTAATATACATGGTTTGTAAAGTTGTAATTTTTTTTATTTGATATATAAAATTGCATTTATTTAACCCGTACAATATACGGGGTTCATAAATATGTAACTTTCTATTATTTAATATATAAATTACATTTATTCAACCCGTGTAATACACGGGGTTCTAACCTAGTATATTTCTAAATAAACTATGTAGTAGTATATATATCTTAAATAATAATCTAATATAACGTGAGTCTTTTTATTATCAGAATTTTCATAATTATATGTATCCACCATTACTAAAAGGATTTTCTTCGTCACTCTCATAATATATAATTTCCATAAACAATTATTTAATTTTAATGGATTAATACTTACATCAAGATAAATGAATATAAAAAATAAAAGAATAAAAGATAAAAAGATATAATTTATGTGATTAAAAAAATATATAGAAGTCATTCCTTATCTCTATTTTTTTTATTTTTAATGGATTAACACTTAAATCAAGATAAATGAATATAAAAAATAAAAGAATAAAAGATAAAAAGATATAATTTATGTGATTAAAAGGATATACAGGAGTCATTCTTTATCTCTAATTTTTTGTTTATCCATTTATTTAAGCGGGAAAAAATAATTAAGAGCACTCCAGAAAGCGCCATATGTCCTTCAAATGGTTTACTTTATTATATGTATAGATAAATATAGATAATAGATAATAGATAATAGATATTGTTATTCACAATATTATATCTTTTGCGTCTTATTTATTCTTTTCAGACAAACAATTACATTCTGTGTTCTCACATCTTTCTTTTGTATCATTGATTGCCACGACTAATCACATAGTTAAAATAATAACTATGTATAAACAGCAAAAGATTCTATTTATTTTCTTATGTATGATTATGATCACTTTGAATTTTCATATAAAATAATAAAACTATAAAGTTGAATAAACTCTTAAAATGTTTTTAATAGAAATATTGGATTTTAATAATCCTAACTATTCGTTGTTGGCCGCTAACAGTCTCAACTTAAAAAATAACTATTGGCAGTCTCAACTATCAACACATTGCCTCCAATGGATCCTGACTAACAAAACCCTAACGACGTTAGTCTCCGGTTGCCGGAAAAATGTTTTTAGCCGGAAAACTCAACATTTTCGTCCCAATCCTCTTTGTAACCTTATTATGGACCTTTAGAAACCTTTTTCTATTATAAGGCCTAATTATTGAAGTCGACGGAAAATTCCTTTTTGGTCGAAAACTCAACTTTTTTGGCCGAAAAACTTGACATTTTCGTCTCAAACCTCTTTGTAATCTTAGATGGGACCTTTAGAAACCATTTTTCTAGAAAAAAAAGGTTTTCCGGCGACCGGAGACTAATGACTTTAGGGTTCTGTTAGTCAGGGTCCGTTGTTGGCCAATATGTCAATAATTGGGACTGCCAGTGGTTATTTTTGAAGTTGAGACTGTTGGCGGCCAACGGCAAATAGTTGGGATTATTAAAATTCAATATTCCTTTTTAATAAATAATCTGTTATTATTTCAATTGTTGTGCGGGTACATTGTAAACATCGAATAAATTAGTCCAAACATTGTGTGATGCGTTAATCTTATGTAAACGTGTATTTTGACGTATCCAATTTAACTCAATAGCATTGTCATTGGATAAAAATGTAAAGTAATCGAATTTATAATGTTAAATCATAACGTATTTACATGTCATCCGACTTATGCATTGAAAACGTACAAAAAAGCATAATCAAGGGTTGAAATTTTATCCCTAGCGCGTTGCGACGTGGTCGAAATATGGAGTAACTTGAATTTATATCGTCGAATGATAAGATATTATATTTAACCCCATTTGATGCGGAACTAAATTTACGACAAAACGTGCAACACTCTAACCCGATTTCTACTTATTTTATTAAATGCGGATGATTGGTCCCAGATTTTTATTTTAAAACATAGAACTTATACATTTGAGTTAACTAATAACCCAGACGACCCGACATAACGGATTATTACACTTAGTCACAGTTTCAAAGTATTAATGTTCTAAACTCGAAAACTTTGATGTGCATGATCATGCTTCAACCTTTTCATAATCCTCTCCAAAGAGTTAGCAGTTTAATAGTGTTCGGTTCTTCGCGTGCTTGATCGTCCGTCTTGTTCCCACCTTTGCGAAAGCCTATAATAAACACTAAAAACAATTAGTGTTTAAGTTAAACGGTCAAACGCTTTGTAATCGAAACATTTGAACAAAAGCATTAAATATATATATATATATATATATATATATATATATATATATATATATATATATATATATAGGGTAAGGTTCATGCGAGAACCACCTTTATTGCGAGAACCGCGAGAACCAATGTGAACATAACTTAAAATAGCTAAAAAAACCTAAAAACCCCCACCCCCTCCCAAGCTAAATGCTAAAAACTAAAACCCCCAAAAAAACCTAAAAAAAACCTACCCCCCCACCCCAAGCTAAAATGTTAAAAACTAAACCCCAAAAAAACCTAAAAAAATCTAAAAAAATCTATTTTTTATGTTAAAATCGCTACTTCTAGTAGCCAAAATTTTTTTTTGCTACTAAAAGTAGCGATTTTTTTTATAAAAAATATTTAAAAAAAATTGTGTGTTTTTTAGCTATTTTTAGTCATTTTTTGTTGTGTTCACATTGGTTCTCGCGGTTCTCGCAATAAATGGTGGTTCCTAACGAATCTTTGTCCTATATATATATATATATATATATATATATATATATATTTCAGCCCCGTCACCCGGCCGTGTCAGGTTTCCACCCGGCCGTGTCAGCTAAACATATAATTTTTTCACAGAACCTTCTCCCGGCCGTGTCAGGTGTCCACCCGGCCGTGACAGCTCTGCACGTTTATTTTTCACCCATATTACTCTAAATCCCAATATCAATCCGGATCACATTGGTTGGTTGTTTTAGTCCAAAACACCTATTGATTAAGTGTTTGAACTATGAAAAAGTTAAGAACAATCAAGAATGAAGATGAAGATAATGGATTGATGAATACAACCAGTGTTGTATTAAATCCAAACAAGAATATAGATCAATAAAGCACCTTGGAATACAGATTTGAGCACAATATCAAAGATTTAATGTAAACAACACTTCATTCATCAAGGAGCCAAAAGCTTAGCTAGTGTTACAATGCTTGGGCTATATATAGTGCCTGACCTGCCAGCAAATTTATAAATTTGCTGGAATCTTAACTACACCAAGTCAGGATTTCTAGTTTCATGAAATTACAAAATAAGCCCCTATACTAGTAAATTAGCTACAAACAACTATAAAACTAATCCAGTACAAGTATGAACGATCTCAAAAGTTCCAACAATATCCCCCCTAGATCGTTGCATACTTGTCTTCTCATTCTTCAGTTGTTTCCACTGGATTCTCTGTAGCTGGCTTTTCAGACTCTTTGGGATTCTCTTCATGCGTTGCCATTTCCGGTGGTGCTTGCGTCTCGATTGGTGCAACCGGAGTTTCTTGAGTAGTAACAGCTTCACTTATGGTTGGATCCTCCATAGTGGCCTCATATGTGGATGAGGCCGGAGGTGATGATGTTGTCTGAGTGGTTGTGGTTGGTGTAGTCGTTGAAGCAGAAGTCTTTTCTTTCTTCCTTTCATGTTTCTTCTTCTTCCTTGCTTCCTTCTTCTTTTCCTCAGTTTCTGTTCTTTTCTCGATTTTGTCTACGAGATCCAACATATCTCTCTTTATCTTCCAGGCTCGTTATACCGCTCGCTGAAATAGCATGGCCTCCTCAAGGTTGGCATTTCCAGCTCCAACGTTTATGCGGCTTGCATTTAGTACCGTTAGATCGGAGAGACCAAACATAAACACGTCCATTGGATCCAAAATTCGGATATCCACGTTTTTGTTGGATCTGATTACAGCTTCACCATTTTTGCTATCATAAAACCATTTCTTGAAGTCGTTAAGGGATACTGGAACTTCTTCAGGAAGCTTGATTCTCGTGACAATTTTAGCTGGGTTAATTACCCACGTCACCTTTCCTTTTCCAGTAACCGGATCCCTGGTTGTCTTGGACACTCTCCGTCTTGGACGCTGTGGCCTGTGATTTGGAAATCCCTTGTTACATTCTTTAGCAATCAGGCGTTCAAAATCCCCGCCAATGCTTCTTTCTTGTGGATTTAAAATATCCAGACGGCCAAGCTCACGCAGATCCCACCTAGGAAGAGTAAAGAGATCAAATCCAGTCTGGAAGTATTGAATCACACCGCCTCGCCTTTTAACCACAAACATTCCTCTCAGATTGTCGTACATCCAGCTGATGATTCTGTCGGTGGCCTTAGTCTTATCAATAATTATTACCTGATAAAAATCAGGAAGTTTCTCTCTTTCTTTCTTGAACCACTCTGGATGCTGAGGGGAGAAAGTTTTTCCATCTTCTTACTCGTATAACACCTCCTCTTCTAGACCCCATTCAATGAATCTGGTAGGCATTTCATCTCTATCAAATTCTTCTTCATCACTTTCATCTCCTTCAGTCACTTTCTCGGTTGATTCCAGACGTCTTTTCTTGGCCTCGGCTTCTTTCGCTTTTCTGGTTGTTTCCTCTTCTATAAAGGCATCAAAGTCGAACACTTCGTCAAAGGAGAACATAGGCTCTATTTCCAATGTCTCGCACATGCTCCTCATCATTCTATACAGTTTCTCAATCCCCATTTGTTGAAATCTTATGAATTTCGACTGCTTGGCCATATAAGCGTTCATTTCTTTGTTCTTTTTACGCTGATCTTTAATCTTCTCTCTCAAGATGTTTGTGTCGTTTACTTGGTTTTTGAGAAGACAGATTTCCTTGGCAGCAGATGGACCGGTGTCTTTAATGAGTTTATCATAAAGCTCTTGAAAGGGACGAACCCTTTGTGGAGGGACCGGTGGCTTTGAAATCCTGGTTGGCTTTACAGTAGGAACTCGGGAGGATTCTTCATCTGTCGATTTCTTCTTAGGAGGTGTTTTCTTGCTCGCAGAGATTTCATCAGGATCGATTATCAAAGTATCAACGAAGTCATTCAGCGATTGAACTTCTTCTGTAACAACTTCTGGTCTTTCGGAAGCTGACATCTCTTGTCTCTTGAGCCTTTTCTCTCTCTTTTCTTTCTCTTCCATAGCTTGAATTTCTTTCATGTCTTGGATATGACGACGTTCTTCAGACTCGGCCGCCCTGATGCTTGCACTCATGAGTCTTTCAGGATTCTCAGATGCCTTTTTCTTCTTAGGTGGCTCATCTTCGGCAGCTTGTTTTCCTTTTCTTTTTCCCTTTAGACGTTCTTCCTTTTCAGCTTCTTCTGCTTAGGCTTGTGCAGCTCTTTGTTGTTTTTCTCAAAGTGCCTCTCTGTATTTTCTGTATGCTTCTTTCACTAATGGCAATCTCTCAGCTGCATACATCCAGTCGTGTAGCAACACCCATTCATTTGTCTTGATTTCTGTGTACTGGCGACTTGTTGGAACTTGAAATGTGTAGAGATCTCCATCGTTTGGCGGATTCTCGTATTGGTCGTTGATTAACATTTGGATAAACCTTGGATACATCGCCCAAGTCGGCCCACTGACATTCTCTAGCATGTAGTTGAAGATTAAACCAGAGATGTTGAATTTTTGATTCAGACACAAATTTAACATAACTGCCGACCATTCCAGATTCAATCCGTCAAACCCTCCTTTGCGATGGACTAAGCACATAGCAAATACGTGAACGATGAACCTCCAGTCCCTTGTGAGTCCGCCTCTTTTAATCTCCTTCTTTTGCCGAAAGTCTCCTACATACCCCATTCCACGAAATCCGTCCAAAATGTCATCTTTTCTCAAAGAGATTGGGTCTTGTACATTGTCTTGCAGCTTCAAAACTTTGCGGATCCTTTCTTCAGTCACTTCTATACGTTTGTTGCAAACAGTTGAAGATATCCCTCTGGTGTTATTGATAGTTTCAGGCTTCGCATTTTCCCAGAACTCTCGAATATGGATTCTGTATACTTTAACAACTGTTTCGACCGCGTAGCCGATTCTGCTTGATCTAACCCATCTAGCTGCATCTTCAAAATCCTGTGGGACTTGCTCGAGATTGATGCTTTGATTGTGCTTTGACGTTTTATCCCATTCAATGTTCTTCACCATCCTGCTTTGGACATGAGAAACGAGGCAAGTAAGAAGCATTTCGAGATAAGAACAGATATTTACACGGGGAAATCATAAATAGTACCAATATTTACAAAGATATTTACATTAAAAATATATTAAGGAAAACATATTAAAGGATATATTATAAAAGATATTTAGTTTAAAAAATATTTACAAAAATTAAATTAATTAAAAAAATTAATTAGTGTATATTTTCGCTGACTGGCCAGATGATTGTCTTCGTTGATTTCGCTGATGGGCCAGGTGGTTGTCTTCGCTGATATATAAGATCGATATCCAGAATTTTCATCGACAATATCGCTAGCGATCTTAGCGATGATAGAGATTAGTTCCCGGAACGATCCACCAGCGAAGACAATCCAACAGCGAAGACGATAGTGTTCTGTTCTCGGAAACGATCCACCAGCGAAGACATTAGTCTAGACCGCTTCACGAGCGGAATAAACTATTTTGCTAATCGCTCGAACTCGCGTTCGAGACTTTTGGAATTCCTTGATTTAGGCTAAAATCGCTGAGTTCGCTGCATTCATAGATAATTTCACTATGTTCATCTTTTTCTTACAAAAACCCTTCTAAAACCCCCAACTGATTCCACTGAATGATCACAACTGATATCATACAAAGTTCAACACGATTCGAGCATTTTATGGACTTCGATATTTCAGTTTAACTTATTTTCAATGTCCCCTAATAACAAATGATTCATGGATATGAAACTTTAAAACTAAGTTGAAAACCAAACATCAAATGCAAGCATGTGAAACATTGATCTGAGATCACAACTGTTAAATGTTGATAGATGAATAACTTGTGGATTACCTGAGAATTTTTGAACGCAAATGAAACTTGTGACAGATTTAGAGATATTGTCCGGAGATTAGAGCGAATGATAGAGAAACCGTTTTTGAAAAGTTTTCAACAAATGGCCTTTTTTGAGATATTTATAAATGGAATTAGATAACCAGCGAAATTACAATTTCGCTGGTATCTTAATTTCGCCGCCATTGGTTGTTTTCAAAACATTTTTAATTTCGCTCGTAGATTTCAAATTTTCTCGTAAAACATGCCCAGTTTTGATTAAAACATTATAAAATACGCAATATTCACAATCTTGATAAAAATTGGGTCATTTTGACTCCGAACTTCGAATTTTCAGCTCTGGAGAGAGGTTCCATTTGATACGGACATTTGACGCTCATCGACTTACCTGCAATCATATTGCCAACACTTGCCAATTTCTTATTTATTATTATTATTAATATTTACTAACCAGGGCACAAGAAAAACTGCCAGTATGTTTGTCCGCTTAAATCCAAGCATCCTTCTTTCAACGTGCCTTCGGAGAGCGCTTTTATCATGTTTTTGGTAATATTGACAAGACTTCAATGGCCCCCACACAAGCTATTGAGAATAGAATCATTACGCCCGTGAGTCCCACATCAGGACATACCCCCGCGATCAAGGTATGCGCAGAAGTTCCTCATAACAGGTGAGTATATTGGTTTCATTCTCTTAAACGATAGAGCGGAGATCAGGTCTGTACTTTCGTACAACAGAGATCCCAAGAACTACCGAGGGCTAAGACAGATAGTTTGGTGAACAGGTCAGTACTTCCGTACAGCAGAGTGACCAAACTAATCTATCGAAAGTTTTGGCCAAATTTGGCACTTATTATGAAAAGGGTTTGGCCTTTTTTTTAAGGCACTTATTATGAAAAGGATATCATAGCGTCTAGGTCAGCATGTATCTGGACGCAGCAGAAGAGCAACTATGATATCCCCGAATGAAATACCAATATAAAGACCCGGGATCTTAGACTTTGGCAATCTATCAACGCAAGATTTAAGACCATTAAGCCATATGCCGCAACGTGTTACCCACTGTGATGCGTAATGCCTGAGAAAAGCCAGAATCGTTGTGTAGACATTATGTTTTGCTCCATAACAGCAGTTTACTTGTCAGTGTTGCTGAATCTACCGACACGTCGTTGCTTGGTACCCCGATTTCTTTTTGTTTTCTGTTTTTGCAAGAAATGACAAGGTGTTAGCAATTTTCTATCACTTCTTCTAGCAGGAGTCAGACATAAGCATCTGATTTTGGATTTTCTGAAAATATCCCCCCTAAAATCTTTATTTTCGTGAGTCCGTTGCCCGAAAATAAAATTTTAAACAGAAAATCTTTTTGGTGGGCGACGTTTTTCGATACTTGTTTTACTTTCAACAAACGTGTTTTTTTAAGTAAAAGATAGAGTATTTATGGACAATTTGGACCACAAGATTCATTTCCATTCAAGGAAATTAATCATTTCCAACCAGGTTACCAGCTGGTTGAATCGGGTTTTATCAAAGGCCTTCGTGAAAATGTCAGCCCGTTGCTGTGTTGTATCCACTGGCACTACTTGAATGTATCCCTTCTCATAGGCATCTCGAATTACTTGAATTCGAATTTCAATGTGCTTTGTTCTGGAGTGGTGGATGGGGTTCTTCACAATTCCCAGACATGCCTCATTGTCGATGAATATAGGAGTCTTCATGATGTTGATTCCATAATCCAACAACTGATTTTGTATCCAGAGAACTTGTGAACAACAAGTGTAGGCCACAGTGTATTCTGCTTGAGCAGTTGAGGTGGACACCGTTGTCTGTTTCTTGCTTTGCCATGAGATCAGACGATTTCCCAAGAATTGACATCCTCCTGATACAGACCTGCGATCTACTTT
This sequence comes from Helianthus annuus, assembly GCF_002127325.2. Classification (NCBI taxonomy): domain Eukaryota; kingdom Viridiplantae; phylum Streptophyta; class Magnoliopsida; order Asterales; family Asteraceae; genus Helianthus; species Helianthus annuus. The sequence goes on from NC_035441.2 coordinate 75,686,025, forward strand.
ACATCCTGCATGATCACTATTAGAATAAGCAATAAGATCAAAATTACTATCTTTAGGATACCAAAGACCTAGTTTCGGAGTTCCTTTGAGATAGCGGAAGATGCGCTTCACAGCAGTTTCGTGAGATTCTTTGGGATTTGTCTGAAAGCGAGCACAGAGGCAGACAGCCCACATAATGTCAGGTCTGCTAGCAGTTAAGTACATTAGAGAGCCTATCATTAAGCGATAAAAGGACTTGTTCACCGGTTTTCCTTGAGGATCTAGAGTAAGCTCTGTCTGAGCGGCGAACGGGGTGCTGGCAACTTTACAGTCGTTCATGTTGTACTTTGTGAGAATATCCCGAATGTACTTAGCCTGATGAATAAGAATCCCATCCTCCTTTTGCTTCATTTCCAGCCCTAAAAAGAAAGTTAACTCTCCCATCATGCTCATTTCAAACTTTGCCTTCATGACGGTCTCGAATTCTCTACACAGTTCTTCATTGGTTGACCCGAAAATGATATCGTCAACGTAGATTTGAACCAGCATTACATCTTCTCTGATTCGTTTAGTTAAAAGAGTCATGTCAATCGTTCCTCTAGTGTATCCGCACTCCAACAGATAAGTTGACAAAGTCTCGTACCAGGCACGTGGAGCCTGGTGAAGACCATAGAGAGCTTTGTCCAACTTGAAATAGCGTCCTGGAAAATGAAGATCTTTGAACCCTGGAGGCTGGCAGACATAGACTTCTTCCTTTACCTTCCCGTAGAGAAAAGCACTCTTTACATCCATCTGAAAAACTTTGAAGTTTCTGTATGATGCATATGCCAGAAATATTCTGATTGCTTCCAATCTTGCAACTGGAGCAAAAACTTCTTCGTAATCAATCCCTTCTTCCTGACGGACCTTGCACCACCAATCTAGCCTTGTTCTTGACAACCACTCCACGATCATCCATCTTGTTACGAAAGACCCATTTAGTACCAATTAGAAACTTTCCTTCAGGTAAATCTACTAACTCCCAGACTTTGAGTTTGCGAAATTGAGATAACTCTTCCTGCATGGCCTGGACCCAACTGGAGTCTTGAATAGCTTCTTCGATGTCACGTGGTACAGATTACGAGAGAAAAGCTGCATAAAGACCTTTGTTGATGCTTGCCGATTGGCCGCGTGTACGCACTCCTTCTTCAACTGCACCTATGGCATTTTCAAGAGGATGATTGCGATTTGTCTTGTATCCTGCATTTGTCTGAGACTCAATCTGCTGCGGAAGTTTGGTGAAGTGCTCGTCCACGTAAACTATTGGTGGGTCATCTTCGTGAGTTGGATCATCCACATTCGCCTGTGAGGAAGAAGCACCGTTCTCTGGGGTGTTCTCAGGCGAAGTGTCACCAGTTGCTTCATTCACAGAGAAAAGTGGATCAGCGGACAAGGGAGAGACACGGGTAGTGAACGAAGTTATGCCAATGTCTAAAGAGTCAAACAGAGGTTCAACTTGAGCATTTTCAACAGGTTCTGCCTCTCGAGTATCCTCTGGAATTTCGAAATTGTTGAAAATCACACCCACATCATAGAACCAATCAGGGGTACTTCCAGTGTTGGTATAGTTGCCTTCTTGAAAATCAACATAGTATGATTCAATCACCATCTTTGTGTGACAACCCTCACAAAACCAGGTATCCGTACGACTTAATTAGCTATTAACTGTTGCCTAATTACTGTGCTTAACTGAGATTTCTGATAAACTGCTACTTGATTGTTGATACATGTACATGTCTGCATCATACTTTGATTTTTCCTGTCACTACATTATTTATTTACTGAACTCTAGTGACAAACATGATGCACAAAAGCACAGTAGCACTAAACGGATACACAGTGAACATGCTGATATAGCCAGCATCAGGCAAACACTGCCTCTAAAGGCCTGAATGAGCCAGAATTATTTTACTACACCCATAGTGTGTGTAAGGATACAAGGGTTGTATGATTGCGTCTCTAGGAATAAGATACAGAGATTGGATGTGCCTAAAACATACTTTAAGCACTGAACACAGCACTTTTATTTACACACAAGCTTCTAGCTAATTAATAAAGTGCCAAAATACAAGGAATTATTCCCGACACTTTGCTGAATAAATTGTGTCCAAAAATATTACTTACGACGCTTAAAGGATATCTTAAGCACTTTAACGGATTCCTATCCGACCGAACAACCGGACAATACCCGGAACACAAAAATATTGCCAGAATTATTGTTAGTATTTTTCTGAGCCAGTTAGGGTCCCTGATTACCCTAACACCCGCCTTTTAACGCATTAAACGACTAACGAGGTTAGACCTTAAAGTTAACCGACTTAACCAAACTGAACCATAACTGTTTAGTTGAAAACGAACCGGGTGGCCCCACCACCCTAACCAATCGGCCAACAAGGAAGGACAAGGAGAGGACAACTTTTGATTATTTTATTTGGTTATGCGGATATCTAGAACGAGAAACCGATGGACGATAACGACAATTTCCTCTATTTAAACTCACCTCTCTCACACATTTCACACACACTTCACCACCTCACTCTCTCTCCCTCTCTTGTGCTCTATCTCGGCCGAACACACACCCACTCACACCACCGCTTTCGAGTTCGAGTCTTGCCATTCCAAGATCATTCAAGCTTCACGGGTCACGTATAAGGAGCTTTGGTGCACTCGGAACGCAAAGGACCTCTACCGTTTGCTTTTATCCACGCGATTTTCATCAAGATTCTTCCCTAGCCTTGAGCTAGAGGTATATTGTTTAAAACTCATATGTAAGCATATCTAAAGTGGTTAAAAGGAAGTTTGTCGGTTAAATATCAAAAACATACGTTTTGACGCTTTAAAAGTCTAGTAAAACACTAAAGTGGTGGTTAATGACATATAACTTGTGTGAAAGTCGTAGGACTTAAAATATGTGTTTATTGAGACCCGATCTATGATGTGGTAGCTCGGAGCATCGTTTAACCCGACTTTGTAAGATCATGTATCTTCACATAAGCTCGTTTTTGACTAAATACAAGGGTTAAAGGTGAAACTCTACCACACTTAAAGCATAAACTTGTGTAAAAATATTTTACTTGTGTAAAAGCGATTTGACATGTACAAAGGTGTTTAAAACTAGCGGATCTACGTATCCGCAAGTGGTATCTTTGAAGGACCACACTTTAAAAGAATCGTATTTTCTAAAGGATAGATCTTGAACTAATAAACATGATTTTACAAACCACAAGTGCGTAAGCACTTGTGAAATGAAAAGATCCGACAAGAAGCTAGTTTTGTCAAATGTGACTAGAAGTTGTAAAGACAAGTTTCTCTAAAAACGGGGTTTTTACTAAAACGGATTATTTACACACAAGATTCACCAAAAGTAAAGGGATTTACTACTTGTTTCTAGACAAACCACAAGTTTGTGTATTTTTACGATTATGTCCATATTTGACTAGTTAACATGTAGGAAGGTTGTTTGAAATTGTTGGGAACAATTGTTGATTTGATTATTAAAAGAAAATGATACGCTTAAAAGCGTGGCCACCTCCAGTTACAGAGGAAACTCTGGCGAAATTTTCCTAAAATCTAACACTTAGAATTATTTACAAGTGTTAGACTACTTTGACATGTTTTCAAATATATTTCGCCACAACTTTATTTACAAATACTCGGAGGTGGGGTTTTCGCAAAACTAAACATGATAAATATATATTCGGTAAATATATTTTGTCACCTCACTGTTTATGATTATTTTGTGAAAATATATAAATATTATTTTTAGAGTAAAAATAATATTTACTAACTTGTCAAACCCAAAATAATACAAACGCTTATACGACAAGCATAAAAGTTACAACGGTAATTTCTGTTACCACCTAATCATTAAAACGTAACTTACGCATTACGCGGAAATATTCACCAACACGTATGTTGTCAACGTATTATTTTGGAAAGTATTGTGTAAAGAGAAAATATATTATTTTTGAGAAAAATAATTATATTTTGGAATGAGAAATAAAAATATATTAAGTGGGACTTAATGAGATAGTATAAATACACATGTATTTAAATCCCCCATCCTTGGGAAGGAAAGTAAAATACCAAGTATGTACACGAAACGGTTGTCTAACCGTCTCCTAAAAATATAAGTTATAAAGCTAAGGCACGGCCATCCGTCTAATAGAATTAGCACCTGTAGGTCGTCGCACAGCTTCGGATATTCGGATTACTTGGTAGAGATACGCATTCACTGTGAGTTCATGTCCCCCTTTTCTCTAACTGTTTTCAGTTTACTTAACTGCGGGGGTGAAATACATGTTACTATGATTTACGAGTACTTTACAACGGTATGTTTAACGTAAGGAGGTGTTATACGATCATGTGAGTGGATAGGAACAACATGGGGCCATTAGTCCTCATGAAGGGACCGAGGGACAGGAGCGGTAGATCTATCTGGGTGTAGCGAGCCCAGCCCCCGGCCAAACTAGAAACGGACCGTGGGGTGACTTTGTCCACATACTTTGCCGTGGCATAAATCTGCTAGGTTTGAGTCTCCCTATTTGCACTTCACATATGTCAGTGGCCTTGCAAACCATTGGTGATCACAAGTCCTCTTACACTGCTACATACCACAACTATTTTTATACTCACAAAGGTTTTACATACTCACTTACACATGAACTCGCTCAACATTATTGTTGATTTTTCAACTCACATGTATTTCAGGAAATTAAACGGATCTGGCACGGTATGGAACGTTTTCCGCTGCATTGGTCATGAAGTCATCAGGGTTTAGGGTTGTGTCTCTTACCTGGACAAGACACAATCCCTAAATCACGTTTATGTTTTGTTATAAGTTGTTATGTTTCTGAACAAGGTTATGGTTGCATGTTAAAAACAATGGTATTGTATGATGTTTTCAAAAACTTAATGGATGACTTGCATGGTTTTTAAATTCATATAGCTTTGTTATGATTAAGCTACGGTATTAAGAAGTCACACAAATTAACCACGCTTCCGCAAAGCCAGGGTGTGACAGCTTGGTATCAGAGCTCTGATCATAGCGAACTAGGATTCTTTCTCGAGTCTAGACTATGATCACTAGGGCTCTCACGAAAACATTTTTCTGCATACCACTTAAGTCCAGATCCACAAACTTTTTACAAACAAATGTTGAGCACATTTTATTCATTATTCTAGGCTCAGTCTGGGAGGCTGAGGTTCAGGCTAGTGGGACTAGGAGTGTTGGCTAGTGGGACTAGGAGTGTTGGCTAGTGGGACTAGGAGTGTTGGCTAGTGGGACTAGGAGTGTTGGCTAGTGGGACTAGGAGTGTTGGCTAGTGGGACTAGGAGTGTTGGCTAGTGGGACTAGGAGTGTTGGCTAGTGAGACTAGGAAGGACAGTCTGGAAGGCTGGGAGGCTAGTGGGACTAGGTGGATTATGTGATTATTATCTGGTAACTTATGTGACTATTTGATTCACTGATTTTGTGCTTATTCTGTGTTATGTTACAGACCCATGGATTCACCAGCTACAGGTGGATCAGGTACCACTGGACCCCTACCGTTAGTGTCAGACGATGTTATGTCTTCGGAGCATGAGGTGCACACCTCAGACTATACTAGCACGGACGACGATGACTTTCGGCACCCTCTGGTAGAGATTCCGGCACCCATACCTTTTGCCTATGAGCCCATTGATGGCGACCCTGCTGAGCACCTCCCTATTGTTGCGATTCCGGCACCGATTCCTCTTGCTTCTTACCCTGCTTATGAGCTTATGCCAGACGCCGATGCCGACGGCGACATCGAGCTTTACGAGGACGAGCCATTTGAGGACGAGGATCCTGACGTAGCTCCTCTACCTGCTGGCGGTCTCTTGATGATAGCTGACGTTCCAGCTGGAGACTCGCCCATTCACTCACCAGTCCCGGACTCTTTAGAGTCTGTGGCATCTGTACCCTCTCGCGGGGCGAGCGCGCAGCAGTTTATTCACGACTCAGACCCTGATCAGGCGTCTTCAGCTGCCCCCATTCCGAGCTACGCGTTTGAGCATGATGATATCGAGGATTCTGACCCTGTTTTCCCTCCAGGATTTGATCCTGACCATGATATCGAGTATATTCCTATGGATGAGCACATAGAGGACCCTGATGATCCTATCGGTCCCATTGACCCAGATTTTGACTTTGACATGGCGTTCGACGACCCTGAGCCTGCCATAGCCCCAGAGCAGGCAGCTGCTTTTGATCCTTTACCTGAGCATGACCCTGTTCATGCTGATTTTCCTCTTGAGCCTGTTGATGCTGATCCCCTTGTAGGTGTTCCTGTGATCGAGGGCGATCATGTTGCTGCTGATCCCATTGTTCCTTTACCCGTAGGTGACATACCTGCTGATCCTGTTATTGATCCTGTCGATCCTGTTATTGCACCTGTTGACCCCGTTATTGCTCCTATCGATCCTTTGCCCATCGAGCCCGAGCACGCTCTTTTTGCTGAGCACATGGATCCTCCAGATGAGGAGGCACAGCACGGGTGGATACCGGCGGACGAGGATGTTCCACCGTTTCCCCCACATCACACTGGCACACATCATACTGATTTTTCATTTCAGATCCCACCGATTATTCCTCCAGCGGGGCCTGGAGAGGGCTCTTCAGCCCACACTTTCGGTCATGTACCGATGACCATGCCATTCATGCCTCGGATACCATCTATCCCATCTTCTGTTGCACCTATCGATCTTACCAGCACGCCATTACTTTGGTCATCTTCCTCACCGATACCACCCACTGATCCATACCACCCATTTCATTTGGGCCATACTATTGAGGATCTTTTGATGTCGTTTGTACACCAGCACGAGTCTCATTCACAGCGACTCCAGGAGCTCGAGAGAGCTCAGTTGTCTTTTGGTCCGTATCTTGGTCAGACATCTTCGTCGTTTCAGCCTTTTCGATCATTTCCTCCTGACATTGCTGCCCGACTTTCGACCTTGGAGCAGCAGGTTGCGTCCGTGATCCGTACTCAGCAGGCGATGGAGGAGGACTGGTATCACTTACGCCGCTTACTTTTCGCTCACTTTCCCCCTCCCCCACCCCCATCCGCATAGGGCTCATTGGTACTGTAGTGGTAGGCGATGGTGAGACGACCGCGATTGTGACTGCACAGACTTTTGGAGACCATCTGACGATACAGATTTTTGCTGATATTTGTTGATGTACTGGTTGTATGTGACACTGATGTGATGTTGTTTTTGACAGGGGTGATGTAGCCCCTATTTGATTTGTGATTGTATGATACAGTGACGTGCTGACACACTTGCTACACTTTATGGTCTCGATATATATAACAATCGCTGTATTCTCACCATATCTGATGCACTTGATTGCTTATTTATGATATTTGTGACATGGGATGTTGGGACATGGGATGTTGTGTGTGATATACTGATGACATGAGATGTTATATGCTATTACTATTACTATATACGTATGTTTACTTTGGCCTAATCGACGTACGCATCTTTAGAAGATGGCACCAAGACGCCAACCGCAGCCGATGCCCACTACTCCTGAAGAACTACAGCAAGTTATTGCTGCCGCCATTGCTCAGTATGCTGCCTCGCAAGAAGGACCAAGCGGAAGCAACACGAACATCAACGGCAATCAAAATCCTCCTCATGGGTGCACCTACAAACAATTCTTGGACTGCAAGCCCATCAACTTCGACGGCACAGGTGGTGCTGTTGCTTTCGTTCGCTGGGCAGAGAAGACTGATTCCACCATCCGCATGAGCAAATGTGCGCTCGACCAGCAGGTCACTTACATCTCAGGGCTGTTTCTAGACGGAGCCCTATCTTGGTGGAACTTACAAGTGCAAACACTAGGCGAAGCTGCCGCATACGCCCTGACTTGGGCCGAATTGAAAGAGCTTATGCGCAAGAAGTATTGTTCCCGTGCAGAAATTCAAAGGTTGGAGACTGAATTTTGGCACCTAAAGATGGATGGACCGAAGGTTGCAGAATACGTCCAGAGATTTCATGACCTATCTCAAGTGGTTCCTTATATGGTCACGCCTGAATACAAGCGAATTGAGCGCTTCATTTGGGGGTTAGCTCCCCAAATCATTAGCATGGTGACCTCCGCCAGACCGGCAACTATTACGGAAGCCATTGATTTGAGCATGGCTCTCACTGAGGAGGCAATTCGTTTAAACAAGTTTGATGAAGTCAAGGCAAAGAAGACAGAGACTCACGTTGAGTCCTCAGGAGATAACAAAAGGAAGTTTTCAAACTTCAAACAGGGCGTCAGTATGGCAGTAAAGAAAGGAAAATCAGCTGGTAGTACCAAGAAAGGGAAAGGGTACCAGGGCACCCAGCCCAAATGCAACAACTGCCAACGCCACCATACTGGCAATTGTAACGTGAAAGTTTGTGAATCTTGTGGAAAACCGGGCCACTCAAAGGAATCATGTTGGGCTAGTACAGGCCGAGGAGGCCAGGGAGGAAATGTGAGTAGACACGATAATCGTGGTGGTTTGGGAAATCGCCCACAAGGGAATAATCGAGGCTACAATGCAAATCAAGCCGGAACTGCCAATCAAAACAACCCGCCAGTTGGAGGCGGTGCAGGAAGTGGAAAAAGATTAGGATGTTTTCATTGCGGTGACATTGGGCACTTCAAGAAGGATTGCCCAGGATTGAACCAAGCCCGTGGAAGGGTGTTCCAGATCGGTGCACAGGAAGCGCGCCAGGATCCCAACGTTGTTACTGGTACGTTCCCTGTAAATCAACGTTATGCATCTGTTCTGTTTGATACTGGTGCCGACTATAGCTTCATATCACTAGAATTTAAGAATATACTTGGGCTAGCCGCTAATAAGTTAGACACTCCCTACGTAATCGAATTGGCTAATGGAAAGTTGGTAGAAGCCAATGATGTGATCAGAGGCTGTGTGATTGAATTGGGAGAACGCGAGTTTACTCTAGATCTACTACCAGTCCAGTTGGGAAGCTTCGACGTGGTAGTAGGGATGGATTGGTTAACGAGTAACAAGGCTGAGATAGTGTGTCACGAAAAGGTTATTCGTATCCCGACCGGTGATGGTGAGACCATTGTTGTTCATGGAGAAAAGCGTGAGACGCCGTTAAGGATGATTAGCTGCCTGAAAGCAAGGAAGTGTTTAAGGAAAGGATGTGTTGCTTTTCTAGCACACATTGTGGATAAGAAGGCTGCTGAGCCGAAGATCGAAGACATCCCTGTCGTGAGGGAATACCCAGAAGTCTTTCCAGAAGACTTGCCTGGCTTGCCACCTCAAAGGCAAGTGGAGTTTCGCATCGACTTAGTTCCAGGTGCTGCGCCTGTGGCTAAGGCACCTTATAGACTTGCTCCGTCTGAGATGCAAGAACTGTCGACGCAACTTCAAGAGTTGTTAGACAAGGGTTTTATCCGACCAAGCTTCTCGCCTTGGGGAGCTCCAGTTTTGTTTGTCAAAAAGAAGGACGGAAGTTTCCGCATGTGCATTGACTACAGAGAGTTGAACAAGCTAACGATCAAGAATAGGTATCCCCTGCCAAGAATCGATGATCTGTTCGACCAGCTTCAAGGTTCAAGCTTCTATTCAAAGATCGATCTTCGATCTGGATACCATCAACTTCGGATACAGGAGGAAAGTATCCCGACGACAGCTTTCAGAACTCGTTATGGACACTACGAGTTTCTCGTTATGCCGTTTGGTTTGACAAACGCACCTGCAATCTTTATGGACTTGATGAACCGAGTTTGTAAGCCGTACTTGGATAAGTTCGTGATCGTATTCATCGATGACATCCTGATTTACTCAAGGACGAAGGCTGAGCACGAGCAACATCTTAGAGCTATTCTGGAGCTACTAAAGAAGGAACAGCTGTACGCGAAATTCTCTAAGTGCGAGTTTTGGCTACGTGAGGTACAATTCCTTGGACACGTGGTGAATGGAGATGGAATTCATGTTGATCCCACCAAGATCGAGGCAATCAAGAATTGGGAAACGCCTACAACGCCAACCGAGATTCGGCAATTCTTGGGTTTGGCTGGCTACTATCGAAGGTTCATCGAGGATTTCTCGAAAATCGCTCAACCTTTGACGCTCCTCACGCAGAAAGATAAGAAGTTTGATTGGGGAATCAAACAGGATGAAGCATTTCAAGTGTTGAAGGATAAGCTTTGTAACGCGCCAATCTTAGCTCTTCCGGAAGGTACCGACGATTTTGTGGTATATTGCGACGCATCGCGTCAAGGATTGGGTTGTGTGTTGATGCAACGTCAAAAGGTCATCGCTTACGCATCACGCCAACTGAAGGTGCACGAAAAGAACTATACCACTCATGATTTGGAGCTAGGCGCAGTGGTTTTTGCACTAAAGATCTGGAGACACTACCTGTATGGTACGAAGTGCACAATCTTCACAGATCACAAAAGCCTACAGCATATATTCAACCAGAAGGAGTTGAATATGAGGCAAAGACGATGGGTTGAATTATTGAACGATTACGACTGCGAGATAAAGTATCACCCAGGGAAGGCGAATGTAGTCGCCGATGCCTTAAGTCGTAAGGAAAGGATCAAGTCCCTAAGAGTTAGGGCTATGGAAATGATAATCCAAACCGATCTCTCCTCGCGCGTTCGTGCAGCGCAGAAAGAAGCTCTCAAGGAGGAGAACCTTGAGAAAGAGTATCTCCGTGGGATGGAGAAGATATTGGTGCCAAACGAGGAAGGAACGTTATGTTTTGGGAAAAGGATTTGGGTTCCTCTATTTAGTGAATTAAGGGAGGTTATTTTTGATGAAGCGCACAAGTCACGGTACTCTATCCACCCGGGATCGGATAAGATGTACCAAGATCTCAAAAATTACTACTGGTGGCCTAGGATGAAAGGCGACGTTGCTATTTACGTGAGCAAATGCTTAACGTGCGCTAAGGTCAAGGCGGAATACCAGAAGCCCTCGGGACTTCTGCAACAACCTGAGATTCCCAAGTGGAAATGGGAACAAATCTCAATGGATTTTGTTACAAAACTGCCAAGAACGCCAAGAGGTCATGATATGATTTGGGTGATTGTTGACCGCCTAACAAAGTCCGCACACTTTCTGCCAATCAAGGAGAAAGACAGTACTAGTAAACTTGCAGAAATTTACTTGAGAGAGATCGTAGCACGACATGGAGTACCCCTCTCGATCATCTCTGATAGAGACGGAAGGTTTGTGTCAAGGATATGGCAATCCTTCCAAGAAGCTTTTGGCTCACAATTGAATCTGAGCACTGCGTTCCATCCGCAAACTGACGGCCAGAGCGAGCGAACGATACAGACTTTGGAAGACATGCTGAGAGCATGTGCTATGGATTTGGGCGGTAGCTGGGATAAGCACTTACCTTTGGTCGAATTCTCATACAACAACAGCTACCACACCAGTATTGGTGTCGCGCCTTTTGAAGCCCTTTACGGACGTAAGTGTCGATCACCACTATGTTGGGCTGACGCAGGTGATAGGCAGCTTGCCGGTCCCGAAATCGTCCAAGAGACGACAGACAAGATTGCGCAGATTCTTAAACGCATCGAAGCCGCTCGCCACAGACAAAAAGCCTACGCGGATCCAAACCGAAAACATGTGGATTTCCAAGTTGGAGAGATGGTATTATTGAAGGTATCACCCTGGAAAGGGGTGGCACGCTTTGGGAAGCGTGGGAAGTTAAATCCACGCTACATTGGTCCTTTCAGAATTCTAGAAAGAATTGGAACCGTAGCATACAAGTTGGACCTACATGCTGAATTAAATGGTGTTCACGATACATTTCATGTATCCAATTTAAAGAAGAGTCCAACTCAAGTTGACGTTGCCATTCCTATCGACGAGATTCATGTTGACGACACGCTCCACTTCGTAGAAGCACCTGTCGAGGTCACAGACTGGAAAGTTAACAGGACCCGCCGAAGCAGTGTTAAACTCGTCAAGGTTCGCTGGAATGCCAGACATGGTCCTGAATACACCTGGGAGCGTGAGGACCGGATGAGAGAGAAATACCCCCACTTATTTCCTAAAAACTCTGCATCTACAAGCAGAACTTAAATTTCGGGACGAAATTTATTTAACGGGGGGAGAATGTGACAACCCTCACAAAACCAGGTATCCGTACGACTTAATTAGCTATTAACTGTTGCCTAATTACTGTGCTTAACTGAGATTTCTGATAAACTGCTACTTGATTGTTGATACATGTACATGTCTGCATCATACTTTGATTTTTCCTGTCACTACATTATTTATTTACTGAACTCTAGTGACAAACATGATGCACAAAAGCACAGTAGCACTAAACGGATACACAGTGAACATGCTGATATAGCCAGCATCAGGCAAACACTGCCTCTAAAGGCCTGAATGAGCCAGAATTATTTTACTACACCCATAGTGTGTGTAAGGATACAAGGGTTGTATGATTGCGTCTCTAGGAATAAGATACAGAGATTGGATGTGCCTAAAACATACTTTAAGCACTGAACACAGCACTTTTATTTACACACAAGCTTCTAGCTAATTAATAAAGTGCCAAAATACAAGGAATTATTCCCGACACTTTGCTGAATAAATTGTGTCCAAAAATATTACTTACGACGCTTAAAGGATATCTTAAGCACTTTAACGGATTCCTATCCGACCGAACAACCGGACAATACCCGGAACACAAAAATATTGCCAGAATTATTGTTAGTATTTTTCTGAGCCAGTTAGGGTCCCTGATTACCCTAACACCCGCCTTTTAACGCATTAAACGACTAACGAGGTTAGACCTTAAAGTTAACCGACTTAACCAAACTGAACCATAACTGTTTAGTTGAAAACGAACCGGGTGGCCCCACCACCCTAACCAATCGGCCAACAAGGAAGGACAAGGAGAGGACAACTTTTGATTATTTTATTTGGTTATGCGGATATCTAGAACGAGAAACCGATGGACGATAACGACAATTTCCTCTATTTAAACTCACCTCTCTCACACATTTCACACACACTTCACCACCTCACTCTCTCTCCCTCTCTTGTGCTCTATCTCGGCCGAACACACACCCACTCACACCACCGCTTTCGAGTTCGAGTCTTGCCATTCCAAGATCATTCAAGCTTCACGGGTCACGTATAAGGAGCTTTGGTGCACTCGGAACGCAAAGGACCTCTACCGTTTGCTTTTATCCACGCGATTTTCATCAAGATTCTTCCCTAGCCTTGAGCTAGAGGTATATTGTTTAAAACTCATATGTAAGCATATCTAAAGTGGTTAAAAGGAAGTTTGTCGGTTAAATATCAAAAACATACGTTTTGACGCTTTAAAAGTCTAGTAAAACACTAAAGTGGTGGTTAATGACATATAACTTGTGTGAAAGTCGTAGGACTTAAAATATGTGTTTATTGAGACCCGATCTATGATGTGGTAGCTCGGAGCATCGTTTAACCCGACTTTGTAAGATCATGTATCTTCACATAAGCTCGTTTTTGACTAAATACAAGGGTTAAAGGTGAAACTCTACCACACTTAAAGCATAAACTTGTGTAAAAATATTTTACTTGTGTAAAAGCGATTTGACATGTACAAAGGTGTTTAAAACTAGCGGATCTACGTATCCGCAAGTGGTATCTTTGAAGGACCACACTTTAAAAGAATCGTATTTTCTAAAGGATAGATCTTGAACTAATAAACATGATTTTACAAACCACAAGTGCGTAAGCACTTGTGAAATGAAAAGATCCGACAAGAAGCTAGTTTTGTCAAATGTGACTAGAAGTTGTAAAGACAAGTTTCTCTAAAAACGGGGTTTTTACTAAAACGGATTATTTACACACAAGATTCACCAAAAGTAAAGGGATTTACTACTTGTTTCTAGACAAACCACAAGTTTGTGTATTTTTTACGATTATGTCCATATTTGACTAGTTAACATGTAGGAAGGTTGTTTGAAATTGTTGGGAACAATTGTTGATTTGATTATTAAAAGAAAATGATACGCTTAAAAGCGTGGCCACCTCCAGTTACAGAGGAAACTCTGGCGAAATTTTCCTAAAATCTAACACTTAGAATTATTTACAAGTGTTAGACTACTTTGACATGTTTTCAAATATATTTCGCCACAACTTTATTTACAAATACTCGGAGGTGGGGTTTTCGCAAAACTAAACGTGATAAATATATATTCGGTAAATATATTTTGTCACCTCACTGTTTATGATTATTTTGTGAAAATATATAAATATTATTTTTAGAGTAAAAATAATATTTACTAACTTGTCAAACCCAAAATAATACAAACGCTTATACGACAAGCATAAAAGTTACAACGGTAATTTCTGTTACCACCTAATCATTAAAACGTAACTTACGCATTACGCGGAAATATTCACCAACACGTATGTTGTCAACGTATTATTTTGGAAAGTATTGTATAAAGAGAAAATATATTATTTTTGAGAAAAATAATTATATTTTGGAATGAGAAATAAAAATATATTAAGTGGGACTTAATGAGATAGTATAAATACACATGTATTTAAATCCCCCATCCTTGGGAAGGAAAGTAAAATACCAAGTATGTACACGAAACGGTTGTCTAACCGTCTCCTAAAAATATAAGTTATAAAGCTAAGGCACGGCCATCCGTCTAATAGAATTAGCACCTGTAGGTCGTCGCACAGCTTCGGATATTCGGATTACTTGGTAGAGATACGCATTCACTGTGAGTTCATGTCCCCCTTTTCTCTAACTGTTTTCAGTTTACTTAACTGCGGGGGTGAAATACATGTTACTATGATTTACGAGTACTTTACAACGGTATGTTTAACGTAAGGAGGTGTTATACGATCATGTGAGTGGATAGGAACAACATGGGGCCATTAGTCCTCATGAAGGGACCGAGGGACAGGAGCGGTAGATCTATCTGGGTGTAGCGAGCCCAGCCCCCGGCCAAACTAGAAACGGACCGTGGGGTGACTTTGTCCACATACTTTGCCGTGGCATAAATCTGCTAGGTTTGAATCTCCCTATTTGCACTTCACATATGTCAGTGGCCTTGCAAACCATTGGTGATCACAAGTCCTCTTACACTGCTACATACCACAACTATTTTTATACTCACAAAGGTTTTACATACTCACTTACACATGAACTCGCTCAACATTATTGTTGATTTTTCAACTCACATGTATTTCAGGAAATTAAACGGATCTGGCACGGTATGGAACGTTTTCCGCTGCATTGGTCATGAAGTCATCAGGGTTTAGGGTTGTGTCTCTTACCTGGACAAGACACAATCCCTAAATCACGTTTATGTTTTGTTATAAGTTGTTATGTTTCTGAACAAGGTTATGGTTGCATGTTAAAAACAATGGTATTGTATGATGTTTTCAAAAACTTAATGGATGACTTGCATGGTTTTTAAATTCATATAGCTTTGTTATGATTAAGCTACGGTATTAAGAAGTCACACAAATTAACCACGCTTCCGCAAAGCCAGGGTGTGACACTTTGTTCTTTTGTTGTAGACTCTGTAGGCCTTCTGTGTGGATGAATATCCCATGAAGTAGCAGATATCACCCACTGCTTCGAACTTGATGAGATTTTCTTGAGTGTTTAGAAGAGTGCACGAACATCCAAATGGTCTGAAGAAGTTAATAAGCGACTTTCTTTTGAAGAGAAGTTCATATGCCATTTTTCCGTGTGGTTTTACAATGAGAACCCTGTTCAGAACGTAGTATGCTGTATTTACTGCTTCTGCCCAAAAGATGATTGGAATCTTTGAATCCACCAGCATGGTCCTTGCAGCTTCGATCAATGTTCTGTTCTTGCGTTCAGCAACTCCATTCTGTTAAGGAGTTCTGGCCTGCACTGTATTGGAGATGAATTCCCTTTTCTGCACAGAAGGATATGAAGGTTTGATTTTTGAACTCGGACCCGTTATCACTTCTGATCGACTTCACTTTCAATCTGGTCACGTTTTCAATTAGCGGAATGAATGATTTGAGAACTTCAGCTGTCTCGCTTTTTGCTTCAAGAAAATAGACCCATGAAAACCGAGAGAAATCATCTGTAATCAGCAAACAGTAAGAACTTTTAGCAAGACTTTTAACACTATTTGGACCAAAAAGATCCATATGCATCAACTGAAGAGGTGCAGTAATCGTATTCACTGCTTTGGACTTGTGCGACTTCTTGTGTTGCTTTCCCGGGGCGCATGCTATACATTTTTCAGAAAAAGGAAATTCTTTTATCGGAAGTCCTCTCACTAAGTTTAACTTAGAGAGTTCATTCATATTTTTGAAATTTACATGCCCCAATCGCCTGTGCCAAAGCAGCGACTCCGATTCCGAAGCCTTTGAAATCAAACACGTCAAGTTGTCATTTGTCTTGGCATTTTTCATGTTGAGCACGTATGTGTTGTTTTGTCTTGGAGCAGTGAGCATGATCATTTCTGCAGGAACGACATATTCAGGCTTGAAAAACACCGATATTTCTTTATCACAGACTTGTGATACACTCATGAGATTGTAGCACAATTCTGGAACATAGTTGACATTTTCCAACGTGAGGGCTTCAGACACCACATCTCCTATTCCAACGATCTTCCCTCCCTTCTCGTCTCCAGCGAAAGACACGAAATCTCCATCAATAAAGCGAAAGTTTTTCAGAAGTTCCTTCAAACCTGTCATGTGTCTTGAGCATCCGCTGTCGACATGCCAGATGTACTCCATGAGCATTCGGAGCCATTTCTGGAGTTTATTCTGAAATACAAATATATACACAAATTAGTTTGATTTGGGAACCCAGATTTGCTTCATTTTAAATCTATCGTGGTTTTGACCCACGTTGTCCTCTTTTTGTTTCCAAAAATAGGCTGTTGACTCAACCAGCTTTTTAACAGACTTCTTAAGATAATTAAGCTGATATGTGAAGTTTGTGACAAAATCATATTCTGGTTTAGAAAACTTCTTGTTTTTACAATGTTTCGCTGTATGTCCTAAATGACCACAGCAAAAACATCTTTTACGTTTGGGTCTTTTGGTGTTAGAAGATGATGTATGTGATGTGAGTCTTGAGCTTTCTGCTTTCTTCATTTTCTTGTCCACTCTGCTTTCATCTTCTGAGCATTCTTCATCACTGTCGGAATCGGATGAACTTTCAGACGTGAGGTATTCGCTTGAGCTTTGCTCTTCACTTGCTTCGTAACTTGAATCATTGCAGCTTTGAACTTCGCTTGAACTTTCTGAGTCTTGGTCTTCGATTGTTTCAACACTTGAACATTCGGAGCTTTCATCATTTGTAGTTTGATCTTCACTTGAGGTTTTCGGGGTTTCTTCACTCGAGAATTCGAGACTTTCACCATCTGTTGTTCGATCTTCACTTGAGCTTTCTGATTTTTGCTCATCTTCTGAGGCAGTGATGCTTGAGTCTTCATTGCAGTGATCTTCAGTGACACTCTTTTTTGAATTTGTCATACCTGTTCGAGATGGAATAAATTCTGGAATTTCCTCTGTGAGGAACTTTCCAAAGCTATTCTTTTTCAATTCTGGCACAAATATAGGAGATTCACAAATAATTTTATCATCACAAAATGCAAAATTTAAATCATGACATTCAAACACAAAATGTTCACGATCACGGGTCTCAAATGTAGGCGCATGGCCCTTACAGTCATCCGAAGATTTAAATTTAGGCACACGGCCAATACAGTCATCCATCCTAATTAAATTATTACATTCATCCCGAATATTGTTTTTCTTAGAACAGTTCCAGGCGAACCAGTTAACAGTGGAATAACTGTCGCCTGAATAACCTATTCCTATATTTGAACCGCCGCAGTCTCCATCCTCATCGCACACATCTTCTTTACACACAATTGGATCTGCATTACTTTTAGAAAAGTTAGCAGTTGTTTCACTTTCACAAAAATCGTTTTGTTCTACAGAGGCCTTTTCATCGATAAGATCATTTTCGGGATGAGGAGTTGGCATAGGCACATAGTTTTTGCTATGCGGTGGAAAGAAGAATTTTCTTTCATTTCCTTGCCTATCCTTATACCCAATCCCGTCTTTCACATACGTTGGTCGTCGGCAGTTTTTGATGTCAGTAAAGGCCTTTTGACTGACATTCCATTTGTCTATTATAATTTGTAATTTATTCTTTTCGTTCAAAGCTTTTTCTAATCTATCTGTGAGATCGTTAATGATAAAATCTTTTCTAAACACAAATTCTTTTAGAGTTTGTATTTCAGCTAAAGTTGAATTCAACTTTCTCTGATATGCGGCTTCGTTCTGTTTAAGCTCTTTGTTAAATTTTAAAGCTTTGTCTTTCTGTCTCTCAAATTCTAGATTTAGAGACTTGTAATGTGCCACGACATCAACGCATGCTGGTGTGCATAACTTACTTTAAAGCTATGTGGAATACTATTTACCAAGTCTTTGTCAGCCTTTTCTTTTGAAGATTCTGTTTTCATAGCTGCTGCTGGGACTTTTTCTTTGCCTTTCTTCTGATCAGATACCTCCTCAGAAACATGCTCCTCTGCTTCTTCAGACTTCTTTTCTTTCTCAGGCTCTGTGGAGGTGAGAATGCTTTTCAGACCCTTGTCAGCAATGTTGTCTCCTTTTGGAATTCCAGCTGTCTGTTTCTCAAACTGCTTTGATGAGGACTCGCTTGAGATTTTTGCCATAAGAGCTTTGTTGACTTGCTCCTTAGCTTCAGCAATTTCTTCACTCCAATCATAATCTTCAACGACTAAGGCTTTTGGCGTGCTAGGAGATGCGTTGTTTTTGTTTTCTTCGCTGGTGATTTGTTTTACATCAGGAGTTGATTCAATGTTTCCTTCTTTCAACAAGGGGCAGTCACGCTTGAAGTGGCCCAGATTCTTACAGTTGTAGCATCTCAGTTTGGATTTGTCAAAACCAGCCTTTCCAAGACCCAAATGCTTTCCGGTTTTGTCTTGAAATTTCTTTAACCTTAAAGTGATCATGGCCATCTGCCATTTCAGATCCATTTCCTCCATGTCATCTGGATCAACCTGATACATGTCTTCAGCAGTGAACATCTCCTTCTTCAGTTCTCCAGACATCAAAGCTTCATAGCTGCTCAGAAACATGTTAAAAAGTGCCACGTTTTCAGTAGACACCTTCAACGCTTGTGTATCACCAACCGTGATAGTCTTCTCACTAGGTTGTGGAGCTTTCGATGCGCTTGTGGAAGCGTTAGCGTAGATTAAGTCAGAGGCTTGTGGACTGATGCCACCTGAAGCAAGGAATGCCATATTCTTCAATCCAACAGAGGTTTGATTGGTCTTTGGTGGGTAGCCAGCAGTGTTCATCTCTCGTTTGTTGACATCCATTTCAAAAGCTCTTAGAGTGTTAATTAAGTCGGACAGAGTGACAGGATTTGGATTATTGAGGAAATCCTTCTTGATCATCATGCATTGCAGACTCCATTCCTTAGGGAGTGAATCCAACAGCTTCTTTATGGCAGCACGGTTTGTGACAGGATTTCCCGCCTTCTTCATTTTGGTCATCATATTCAGAAAGCGACTGATGTGATCGGAAAGACTTTCTCCACGAACTCCACAGAACATGTCATATTGCTTCTGCACCATGTCTCTCTTGCTTTCAATTAGCTCCTCATTTCCCTCATAATACTCACTCAATGCATTCCAGTGTGCATTTGCAGTTCGGTGTTCTTCAAACATGTTGCAGTCATTAGTTGACAGTGCCATGGTTAAGGCAACATGTGCACGGCGATCGTGTTGGATTAGGGCCTTGTCTTCGTCAGTGAAGGTTGTGGCATCATTGTTAGCAACTACCGCATCTCCCCGAACCACTGTTGGAATGTGGGGTCCAGCGGTGACTGAGAGCCACAGATTGTAGTCCGTGTACTCGAAGAACGACTGAATACGAGCCTTCCAAGTACTGAAGTCTTCAGCCCCTTTCAACTTTGGTGGCCTAGTAGTGGTTCCGGTCTCAAGTTCAGCTTGAGCAATTGGACTTAGCTGATTCAACGACATCTTGGCTTGATTTTGACACAAGAAAGCTGATCAGAGGCTAAATTCGCTAATAGATCAACTGGAGAGCACCTTCGCCGGTAACAGATGTAATTTCGCCGGAAATCAGAGAAACAGGACCTATTTCGCTGAAAGTCTTCGCTGGTCTCCTATCTTCACCGGTACACGGAGACATCCTGCACGAGCGAACAAGCTAATTCCGCTTATACAAGTAGCACACACGTTAGTTTGGCTTATTTCGCCGAATACCGTGATAAGAACGCTGTGGTTCTATATCACAGTTCTCAAAGTTGCTTTCGATAATTTCGCTACAGGGTCACTTGACACTATTTCGCCGATAATCAATAATTTCGCTCGAGTTATGATTGTGAAATTAATGATCATGCGATGTTCTTCGAAAATTGTTCGCTATGTTCAAAAATATCGTCGCTGTATTCAAATTTAATTTCGCTGTCTTCAAAAATTGTTCGCTGTATTCAAGTTAATTTCGCTGGACAGAGGGTTTAACACGAACTAAAACCCTCTAATCACTCAAAAACAGCTAAAAACCCATGTTTTGATGCATCAACATGTCCAAAATGACTCCCTAATCATATATTAACAACAACCTATCGATTAAACACACCAAATCAATCCATTTTAAGTCCAAAAATTTGAAAAACCTTGAAACTTTTGAAAAACCTTCAAAACTTTGAAAAATCTCAACAAGAACACAACAACCAAGAGCACAAAGGCTCTGATACCAAATTGTAGATCCCAATATCAATCCGGATCACAGTGGTTGGTTGTTTTAGTCCAAAACACCTATTGATTAAGCGTTTGAACTATGAAAAAGTTAAGAACAATCAAGAATGAAGATGAAGCTAATGGATTGATGAATACAACCAGTGTTGTATTGAATCCAAACAAGAATATAGATCAATAAAGCACCTTGGAATACAGATTTGAGCACAATATCAAATATTTAATGTAAACAACACTTCATTCATCAAGGAGCCAAAAGCTTAGCTAGTGTTACAATGCTTGGGCTATATATAGTGCCTGACTTGCCAGCAAATTTACAAATTTGCTGGAATCTTAACTACACCAAGTCAGGATTTCTAGTTTCATGAAATTACAAAATAAGCCCCTATACTAGTAAATTAGCTACAAACAACTATAAAACTAATCCAGTACAAGTATGAACGATCTCAAAAGTTCCAACAATTACGTCAAAACCTATCCAAACTCATTCAAACTTATTTTAATCACTTGGGGTTCATACCTTAACATATTTAAGCCATAAACTATAACCCGGAATTACAATTTTTTATGTTTCGCGTTCCCGTTACCCGGTTCGCGCATATGTTTATTCGACCCGTTATGAGATTTAAGCACTTAAGCTTAAATTGCCCATATATTTTTTGTACCCTATATTTTCACACTAAGACTTTCATTTATCTATTAACACAATTTCATTTGTGATGGGTTATTATAGGAAAACCTTTATATTCTGAGTTTACCCTCAAGTTTGACGTTTTACAAAAACGACCCGTTAAGAGACATTAATCAAAGAGTCTTCGCCTCCCATTTTTATGTTACCAAAGACTAACCCAAATATGGGATTCATTATTATTATTATTATTATTATTATTATTATTATTATTATTATTAATCTTTTTTGTATCTACCCTTAGGGGTAATTTGCCCGATTTATCATTCGGGAACGTTTTAGTCAAATATTCACATAGTTGACATATCCGTGGCTCTAATAGACGTTTTAGTCTAATGTCCACCCTTGACTCGATCGAATCTAGTCAGATCGTAAGTCCTCACCGAGAGCCTAATCTATTTTACATACCTGGCGCAGTTCAAAGTCATGACACATTTTCAATACTTGCCCGTGATACAAGCCTACCTATAAGTATGACACTTAACAATAACAAGCGTTAAGTACTACGCTCAAATGGTGATATCATCACCATTTGACCCGTATGACCCGTTTGGTCTTTTAACCATCATTGGTTAATTCTTTAAATAGTTACACGAGTGATATACTTGTGATTTCGCTTATTTGACCCGTTATGACTTACGTCATAGGGTCTCCTTTTTACACTAGTTAGTTTAATCATTGACATATGATTTACTTGCCCTTTTTACTCGCTCGACCCATTTCGGTTCGCGTCAACAAATGGTTTATATCAAAAACATATTTTTACTCACTCAAGCCATTTCGGTTAATACGGAAGCCATGAATCAAAGGGTCGTGCTTCTCTCTCTCCTTTAGGCGATTTCTCATCTTGTTCTTCTTTTTCCCTTGTTTTTTCTTGTGATCTTATGCATAACAGTCTGTGATTAGTTCTTGATCTTTCAAGAGTCTATAACGAACTCGTTAGCATTAGGGATCGATTAAGAACTAGGGTTTTCTTTTGTTTTCTTGAAATCGCTGCCCTAGTAATATATTCTGAAACCCTAATTTATTAATCTGGTTGCCATTGATTGCGGTTAACTAAGATTAACTTAGCTAGATTGGTGACACTAGTTTAATCGATCAAGGGTTGAGGTTTTGTTCTAGGGTTTAAAGGACCGGCTTCTGTTTTCTTGGATTTCGGCATTTGTTCAGTTAAAGCTTTGTTCTTGTCGGCTGATTAGGGTTCTGATTACTTTGTTGGCTGATTAGGGTTTACGTGTGCATGTGTAAAGGCTTTGGCGGCTGTATTCATGGAGAGGAATCGTGATCCGGGATTAGAGGATCTAGGGTTTCAGTCTTTCTCAGAACGGTTGCATGGGGATGTTTTCATTCGTGCTAACGATCCGAAGGTGGTGGGTATTCCGGATTCTATAGGAAGTCATCTTTGTTTGGTAAGCCTATCAATATTGATGGCAACCCTATATTGCCCCGTCGTGGTAATACGAAAGTTATCAACGTGATTGTTGAGTTAGAAAAGATTTCTGTTCCTGTTCACTCAGAGGGGAGCAACATGGACCGTAGGGAAGATACGAATATCATAAGGCCAAACCTCAACTCGTATGCGGACAGGGTCAAGAATAATGTTCAGACGAAAAGGGAAGTTAACTTCAGGTGGATGGAAACGACCGAAACATGTCAAGATGCTGATGTAGTCATTCCCCGTGAGGTAATTCGGAAAGTTCAGGATAAATTTGAAAATGTTTTGTACGGTTATTTTTTGGGTAATCGTCTTCCTTTTCCGGTGGTGGAATATTACGCTAAAAACGTTTGGGCTAGGCATGGGTTTTCTAAACTTATGATGAACTCGGAAGGATTCTTTTTCTTTAAATTCGACACTAAGGAGGGTATGTCTAAAGTGTTAGAAAATGGTCCGTGGTTGATTAGGAAAGTGCCTTTGTTCTTGATGTTTGGACTCCTTCGGTCAGCCTTAGAAAAGAGGGTATTAAGACGGTTCCAGTTTGGGTTAAGTTGCATAATGTTCCCCTAGCAGTGTATACGGATGATGGGTTGAGCTTGTTAGCGTCCAAGTTAGGGTCTCCTAAGCGGCTTGATGGTTATACTGCTGATATGTGTTCTGATCACTGGGGTCGGAGCAGTTTTGCCCGGGCATTAATTGAAATTAATGCGGATTCTGATATCAAAGATTATATCACTGTTGCTATTCCCAAGCTTGATGAGGATGGTTATGTTACTGAAAGAATCAAAGTAGAATATGAATGGAAGCCTCAACGGTGTTCGGTTTGTTGTGTGTTTGGTCACAATGATCAGACATGTGCTAAAAATGTGAACAATAAGAAAGATAAGCAAGTTATGGTGGATGAGGATGGCTTTGTTACGGATAAAAGGAAAACGGCTAGGCTGGGAGTTATGCCAAAGAAGCAGAAACAAAAGTTCATCTACAAGCCAAAGGTAGCTAATGTGGGTGCGAGCTCTTCGGGTATGAAAAATGACAAATCTAACAATGCTAATCGAAGTAGTGTGGAGACAAGGAACTCTTTTGAGGCCCTAAATAGTACGGATGGGGATGCTAGTTTCATCGGCTTAGAGAAACACAATGATCCGGGTCCACAGGCTAATGTTGGTAATCAAAATGGCTCTTTTCAGGAAGAGGAAGTTGTTGAGAGAGTCCAAACGGAAATGGCTAACTTTATGTCGAGTAAATCTGCTGGAAAAAGCGCTGAGGGGGCAAGCACTCCCGGTCTAACGGGTTTAAATGGGTAGCATAGCTGCATGGAACATTAGGGGTTTGAATCGTCCCCTGAAACAAAACGAGGTTCGGGTTCTTATTACTGAAAATCAGCTTAGTGTTTGTGCGGTTTTGGAATCTCATGTCCATGTGAATAACTTAGACAGAATTTGTAACAAAGTTTTTCGTGCTTGGAGTTGGACGTCTAATGGGGGTTTGTGTTCTAGAGGTACCCGAATAATTCTAGGATGGAATGCGGATGATGTGGACTTAATGGTGCTATCTCAATCGGACCAAGTTATTCACACACAGATCCATTTTAAGGCTGAGAGGAAAGTGGTTCTTTGTTCGTTTGTTTATGCAGAAAATTCTTACCAAGCTAGACGTATGCTATGGGATGACCTTTCTAAGCATAACAGTTTGGCGCAAGACAAGCCGTGGCTAATCCTTGGCGATTTTAATGTGGCTCTTAGTTTAGATGACTGTTCTTTTGGTTCATCTAGCCTTTCTATTGGTATGAGGGAATTCTATGAATGTGTCAAGCACTTGGAGGTTCTTGATATCCCTTGTCATGGTATGCATTTCACCTGGAACCAGAAGCCGAGAGAGGGTATTGGTGTCTTGAAAAAGCTAGATCGGATTATGGGTAATATTCATCTCCTATCTTTATTCCCGGAGGGTTTTGCTTTCTTTCATCCTCCTCGCATTTCGGATCATACTCCTTGTGTTTTTAAATCGTCTTCGGGTTTCCGTCCAAAGCCGAGACCTTTTAAATTCCCGAACTTTATAACGTCTAAACCGGAGTTTATGCAAGCTGTTGCTAAGGAGTGGTCTAATAATGTTACGGGTCATACCATGTTTTCGGTTGTAAAGAAAATGAAAAACCTCAAGCCAGTATTTCGTAAGATTCTTTATAAGCAGGGTAATCTTCATGAACGAGTGTCTTCTCTTCGCAAGCATCTAGATCATATTCAACAGCAAATAGATGCAAACCCGTCGGATTCATGCCTTCGTGATTTGCATTCTATGTGTCTTCGTGATTTTCAGGTTGCGGCGTATGATGAGGAATGCTTTCTTAAGCAGAAAGCTAAGGTTGATTGGCTTAGTGCGGGTGATGCTAATACTTCATATTTCCACAAGTGTGTGAAAAGTAGAAATGCGAGAAGTAAAATTTCGTGTATCAAAGATGCTCATGGTAATCAGTTTGAGGGCGATGATGTTCCGGCTGTTTTTGTAGCTCATTACACGGATTTCTTGGGTAATCCAGACCATGTTGACCGGCTTGATATTGATAACTTGTTTATTAATACTCTCTCTAGTGATTCTGCAAATCATATGGTTCGTCCGGTGACCAGAGAGGAAGTAAAAAAGGCTATGTTTAGCATTGGGGAGAACAAAGCTCCGGGGCCTGACAGGTTCACTTCAGCCTTCTTTAAACATGCTTGGGATACTGTCGGTGAGGAAGTTACGGACACGATTCTTGCTTTCTTTGATAATGGCCAATTGCTTAAACAGATTAATCACACAATCATTGCATTGGTGCCTAAAAAGGAGACCCCGAATTCGGTTCTTGATTATAGACCGATTTCTTGTTGTAATGTGCTATTCAAATGCATTAGTAAAATCATCACGGATAGACTTAAAGGCAATTTGGATAGCTTGGTCAGCATAAACCAATCGGCATTCGTTCCTGGTCGTAAGATCTCTGATAACATCCTCCTCACGCAAGAACTTATGCACAATTATCATACCAATAGAGGTCCTTCTAGATGTGCTTTGAAAATCGACATTCAGAAGGCATATGATACAGTTAACTGGTCTTTCCTTGAAACTGTTTTATTGAGGTTTGGCTTTCATCGGAAAATGGTTAAGTGGATTATGTCGTGCGTCTCCACGGTATCGTATTCCCTTTGCATCAATGGTGACATTCATGGCTTCTTCTATGGGAAGCGGGGCCTTAGACAAGGGGACCCCTTGTCTCCGTATTTGTTTACGCTAGTTATGGAAGTCTTGTCTCTTCTCCTTCAACATGCAGCGAGAACTCATGCGTCGTTTAAATTCCACTCTCTATGTGCTAAGCAAAGGATTATAAATGTTTCGTTTGCGGATGATCTCTTCATATTTGCTCATGGTGATCGGCCCTCGGTTAAAGTTTTAAGGGATGCTTTGGGTAGCTTTACAAAGATATCGGGTTTGGTTCCAAGTGCTCCCAAGAGTACAATTTTCTTTTGCAATGTTCCTAACCATGTGAAAACGCAAATTCTTGGGTTGATGCCTTTTCAGGAGGGTACCCTTCCGGTCCGATACCTTGGAGTACCGTTGATTTCTACCCATCTTGCTTATAGGGATTGTAAAGTCCTTATTGAGAGAGTGAAATGTCGAATTGATAATTGGATGTCAAGATCTTTATCCTTTGCCGGTAGGCTTCAACTGATCAATTCGGTTCTGGCTTCTATGTACACATATTGGGCTTCTGTTTTTATGCTTCCGGTTCGTATTGTTAAAGAGCTGGAAAAGACTATGCGTCGTTTTCTTTGGAATGGTGGTACCCAGGGGAATGTTCGTTCTAAAGTTGCTTGGTCCAATGTTTGCTTGCCGAAAGAAGAAGGGGGTCTGGGCGTTCGCAGTATTAAGGATGTGAACATTGAGTTACTTTCTGGCCATGTATGGAGTATTATCAACAATCGTCCTTCTCTTTGGGTTCAATGGATTCATTCCTACAAATTGAAAGGTACGAACTTCTGGGAGGTGACGAAACGTGGTAGTGTAAGCTGGGGATGGGGACATATTCTTGCAATTCGTAATCACAGAAGGCCTTATATTTGGATGGCTATCCTGAGCGGTCGGCAAACGAATGCTTGGAGTGATAACTGGTGTTCTTGTAGTCCTCTAAGATCCTTTATTACTCCTCGGGCAATAGCCAATGCGGGTTTTAACCTTCGGTCTACTGTTGCGGATCTTATTGATGATATCGGCCAATGGAAATGGCCCCAAGCTTGGTTCGATATTTTTCCGGTTCTTATAAATATTCCTCCACCGCATCCGTTAGTTGATATGGCTGACCGATGTCATTGGAAAGATATGGAGGGGAACTTTTGTCAATTTCGGTCTTGGGAAGTTTGGAATACTTTGCGTCATAGGGGTGATAGGGTCGATTGGGTTGATTCGATTTGGTTCAGTCAATGCATTCCTCGGCATTCATTCCATATGTGGTTAGTGATATCTAATAAGTTAAAGACGCAAGACAGGATGGCTACTTGGGAAGCGGGTAGTACTACAAATCTGATTCTTATGTGTTGTCCTCTTTGTTACTATGATCGAGATTCTAGAGACCACCTTTTCTTTCAATGTTCCTTTGCCTCGAAAGTTTGGGACTCAGTGAGGAAAATGGTTAACATGGAGAGTGTCAATAACACGTGGTCTCGATTATGCAGTGGATGGTGCAAAATGCAAATTCTCGCCAGCTTGACCGGATTGTTGGTAAACTCCTTATTGGGGCCGCTACGTACTATGTATGGCAAGAGAGGAATAACCGGTTATTCTCTAGTGTCCAACGTACTCCTGATATGCTTTCCCATGTTATCATCAATACGGTTCGATTGAAGATTATGGGTTTTAAACTTGGTAGGGACCGGAAGCACCGTAACCTCTTGGATTCCTGGCAGATTTCGATAAAGAATTTGGATTGTGACCCGGGCTAGAGTTGTTGTTTTTTGTTCATTGTCCTGTTGCTAGAGGCTTAGTTGTCGGGCTTTGTTTTCTTTGTTTCTGGTTGTATGCTTTTGTCGTTGGTTGTTGTCCTTGGATGTTCTAGTCTTGGTTTGTCTTGACTAGTAGTGTGTGTCAGTGTCTTGGCACACCCTGTTTTTATTTGGTTTGGTGATTTATAAAATTTACCGGGGTAACCCTTTACCCAAAAAAAAAGCCATTTCGGTTCGCATCAACAAGTATTTATGTCAAAATCAACATATTTTTATTCGTTTGACCCATTTCGGTTCGAGTCAGCAAGTATTTATATCAAAAACTCATTTTACTTGTTTGACTCGTTTTGGCTCGCGTCAGTAAGTATGTAGGACCGGTTTTGACGCCGTTCGATTGCGTAACAAACGTTCGACGTGCGGAATCCGTGAACGTGCGTGACCGAACACACAATAACGTACTAGAACCGTGATTTTATTGATGAAGATGACGTGTACAAGCAAAAATCACGTGGAGAGTATACTTTCTCTCTCTAGACTTTCTCTCTCTAGACTTGAATCACTAAATCACCAAATGGAGCAAAAGTCTTCAATGAAAACCCTAATGGTTCTATTTATAGGCCAAGGTTATAATGAGAAGTCTCATTATTTACACAATTGCCACCTTGCCTTTACTATCTAAATATAACAATAAAAGCTTGATTTCTTCGGTTTCTCGCTACGGCTCGGATTGACGAAGGCGATAGACATTTATGCACTAACAATCTCCCCTTGGATATTGCCGCAGTCAATCTCGTAGCGTCTTGTCTTTCTCTTTTTCGAACAGAATCTCCGTGGATCTGTCTTCGAGCTTCCGTTGCTCCCCCTTTCGGTAGTCTCTTTCTTCAGGCTCCCCCTTACGTCAAGCTTCCGTGCTTTTGGGATCGATGCCTGGCTTTCCGTAGCGACAGAATCAAAAACCTACACATCTCAAATACACAATTATAACAAACAATATTGTGATTCAACCAAATGAAACAACTAAACATTTGAGGATTATCTTTCACATTTAAAATTTAACAAAATTTGAAACATTCCAAAATCTGATTCAAATTAATGAATCATCTTAAACATTTCAAACCATTTAACCAACCTGTCTGTTCATCATGTTTAGCCTTTGAGATTTTGAATATCAGTTTTTCAACATCAGTTGTCGAAAATCTTTTTGGATTTTTTCAAAAATATGAAACATAAAGGCAATAGCAGAAATGAAATGCAGAAATGAAATATGTACAAACATATTTTTGTGAGTTTGTGCAAGAGGATCATATCAGTTTTTGAGACATATCACCATCACCGTTAAGCTTTTAAACATTTCAAGTTTTAAACAATTTACCTAGATTGTCAGTATATCGGTCCACTTTAAATTTTCACACAAATTTCAATTGAATCGAGATACAATATTAATGTTTTAGAAACTTGAACTTAAATGTGTATCACTCCACTTGAATATACTCCCGTATCCAGATCCCAATGTTCATTCTTACAGGTGAGTATACCACAGATGATATCTGTTAAGGGGTAAATTGCGAGGGCCGTGAGAGCTCAGGTCGATACTTCCGTATACGCAGAGAGATGACGGCTTCGACTTTCGGTGGGTCCCCTTTAGAGGATCTTTTGTTACAACAGCAGTGACTATCAATTTTATTGTTTTATCAACTTGCTGAGGGCTGCGCTTATATTTCAAAGCATTTTTCAGAAAGTATTATTCGGGGACTAGGTCAGTATTTCCATATAACAGAAGTCCCGGAATAATACCCCAGATATCACTGAGTATAAAGACCTAGTATCTCAGAAAGAGGGATCTTTCAAACAAGATTTCGGGGATTACCCATATATCCAAGAATAGTTACCCACGAATTAAGCAAGTTTGAATTTAGGTTTATATCTCATTTCAATTTACTAAGTGTGCAAAAATCTACCGACAGATCCGTAGTAAGATTGTTTATCACTTTTAAACATTACATATCTTTAGCGTGTTGTGATAGACCACTGATGTACTATCATTTCCTATTTTATGCAACAAAAACTCATTTTTGATTTTCAATGTTTTTGACATTTTCAAATTTTCAAATTTTTTTAAAATTTTTCTCCCCCTAAAATCAAAATATGTTTCAATTTTGATTTTCTGGGAAAATTTGAAAACAAACTGTACAAACTTGACAACTTGATGAGAATCACTTCAATTCTCCATCCACCTGGCGTAAACAATCAGAACTCCCCCTCACAACAAACTATTTTCCCATTATGATTTCAAAACACTTAAGTTTGTTTTAATCAAAATGGTTTTTCCGGAAAATTAGTTTTGTGTGTCATTTCATAAACTCGGGGTTTCATCACCTTGTTTTTCAAATTATCACTTGTAGGAAAGATGAATCAAGTACAACTTAATGTCCTTAATTTATCTTTTGAAAGTCGAAATATCACCGAAGTGAATTTCTCAAGAAAGATGCCGATTCCTACTCCCCAATTACCAACCTGGGAGTTCCGGCAAGTCAGGATTTTAAGCAACGAATGCAGGCACCCAAGCCTGACCAGCCTTGGGTGTGACCTTTTCAATTTCACTCGGGGTTTGATCATTCCTTTTTGCTTCATAAAATTCTTTTACCCCTTTTACCTTTCTCTCAACCATTTTTCCAAAAATATTTTTCACTTTGTTATTAAAAGCCTTTTCGACATTGAATTCTTTCTTTTCAGAATAGTTCGAAATTTTCACTTTACCAACTTTTTGTTTAAAATTTTCAGTTTGTAACGGTGGAAAGTTTGTGTCATCCATTGGCGGAACTGAATTTTCACTTTTGAGCTCAACTTGTGGCTCCTCTGATGTTGACGAATCAGAATCATCGCCAGAACGTGGCTCCTTTGTTTCCGAAGAAACAGATTCATTGCCACCAACTTTTACCTTCTTCTTTTCCTCTTTCGTCCTCAGATTTGTATCTGATGAATTCGTCTTGCTTGACTTTGCAGTCGAGGGAGTTGATTCATCAGAACTCTTATTCGATCTGTCCGGTGAACCCGAGGACAAAATCTTCTCCAGATACTCTCTAGCCTTCTTTCTCTTCTTTCGCAGTCTATCTTTTTGCCCTTGTGAAAGCTTCACTTTCTGTTTTTGAACTTTAGGTTCTTTGACTTTCTGTTCTTTGGGCTTGGCATTGACTGTTTTCTTTGCCACTTTCTGAGAATTAACCCTCAATCCTTCACTTGATTTCCTTGGGCAATCTCTGGCAATGTGACCTCTGATTTGACAATTATAGCATCTTCTTGATTCAAACTTCCAATTCTGGCAGTTAACAGCAATGTGTCCTTGATAACCGCATCGGTAACACACTCTGTTATCATACCAATCACCATTTTCTGTCCAAATGCTCAAATCAAAGCACTGTTTGGCTTGGTGATATTCCTTTCTCCTCTTGATTGCTGGATTTGACTTTTGAGCACTGTGGTCCGACCTGCACCACTTATTACCAACAATTTTTGAGTTTTGATTTTTCAATTTTTGTGATTTTTGATTGCGATTGGATGATTGATCTGATGAACTTTTATTTTCATTTTTAAAATTTTTCAAATTTTTAACTTTTTGTTTCTGTTCTACCATCTTCTTAACAGGTTTTTGCTTTGAGCATTCACCTATTTCAGTAGATTGCAAAACAGTATTTTTAAAATTTTCTTTTAATTCCAAAAATAATTTTTGTTTTTCAATTTTTTCATTTTCATCATCAGATTTCTCATTGCAATCTTCAACTTTGACATTGTCAAAGTTTGTGACATCGTCACTTATTGGAACAGAATTGATCGGTTTTGGACATGGAATATTCAAATACTCTGAAGAAGTCACAAAACCTTTCAATTTCGTTTCAAGCTCGTTGATTTTCTGTCGAGCTTGCTCACCTTCTTTTTCAAGTTGAATAATCTTCTGAAGATGAGAATTTATCATTTTTTGCTTTTCGATGTTGTTTTTGCTAAACACATCTCTCCCATCTTCAAGAATTTTTATTTGACTTTGAAATTCTTTTTCCATTTTTTATTTTTCATTTTCTAAATTTTGTTTTTGATTTTTCAAAACATTTTATGATTTTTTAAGATTTTCATTTTCTAATGACAAACTCTCTAAATCCCTCAAGAGTTTGGCATTTTCAGATTTCAGATTTTCACATTTATGCACTAACAAAGTATTTATTAACAAAACTCTTTTTTTATTTGCTTGACCCATTTCGGTTCACGTCAACAACTATTTATCATCAAAACTCATTTTTTACTTGTTTGACATCTTTCGGTTCGCGTTAGGAAGTATTTATCAACAAAACTCATTTTTACTTGTTTGACCCGTTTCGGTTTGCGTCAGCAAGTATTTATCATCAAAACTCATATTTTATTATAAGGGTGTAAGTTTTACTTACCTTGCATCCAATTATGCTTTTCGGCGTATTTGATTCGTTTGACCCACTTCTTCCCAAGCATCCACCCAGCTTGTCAAGCGTCAAGCTACCATTTATCATCCGTAAGATGGTTAGATTAGTCATCATTTAACACGACTATCCTACCTTAAGCATTTTTCATCAAAATTACCATTTGATCTTATTATAGGTCAGTCTGACTTTTAAAAGTCAAACTACTTATAACATATGCAAATGCACTAATAAACTCAACAAACTCATTTGAGCATTTCATTGCACACACTTGGTGGGTATCATTTAAATCCCCACTCAATGTGTCTAAATTCTAACATTAACCATGTATTCACACTTCATGTTATTCAATTGTATTATATCATCCAGATTTTATACCATAAGTCTAATGTGTACGAATTAATCTAAGGAGGTTAATTTCTTGTAATCATGTCAAAACTCATTTGGTTAACTACTTAAACAATCATCATGTATATCATGTGCTAAATATTTTACATAGTGAATAACTATGATAGTTAATAATACTTCTACTATCTTCAAAGCATATAAGTTCATAATATTCACTTAGGCATTACATCAAACACCTTATGGATATGAATTTTTACACTACTTCTATCAAGTCTATGATTGAACTATTAGCCATGTATATTCAACTCATAACATCAAAATGGTTGGAATGTTCAATTAGCACCTAAACTCAATGCATCAAACATCCAACACATCATTTTCATCCTCATAATTCATGTGTTCTTCCTCATTATTCAAAACCCACTTAACTAAGTGTGGTAAATCATCCAACCACCCAAAGCATAGCAATATATTTAAAATTTTCACTTAGGGTTTGTTCCTAAGCAAATATACATCTCTTATCTTACTTCAATTTCTTAAATTCATACATGGATTAAAATCCATGAAATCTATTTACATTCACAATATCACCAAATTAAGATTTTTGACATACCTTATGATCCTCTAGTTTAGGTGATCGTTTATATGCATTCATGCACTGATTTAGGGCTCGAATTAATCTTCAATTTGATGATCTTAGATGAGTAAGGGTTTCTTCCCCCTTTTCTTTCTCCTGACATCGACCAGAACACCCACTACTGTGTGTTCTTTTAAGTTTTTACCCTTTTAATCTTCTTACTTCCAATTATCCAAAATTAGTCCCTTAGGTTTAGTTTTGTTTAAACCCCCATATAACACTACTAACAATTAAACAT